>NW_019640811.1:1088028-1227716 GCF_000599845.2 Trichogramma pretiosum
TCACAGTGTGCTTGAAGAGCATATAGGTTTGCCAAAAATACCTCTGAATTCTGTTGTAAGTGTTCGAAAGAATGTAAGCCACTGAATATGGAACCGTTTGAACGAAAATCCTAGCTGCTACTATAGTGAAATGCTTTCTTAATCTGCATCAAACCATTATTGCCGTTATTTAATAATGGTGTTTTTTGGGGGGTTTGTTTAGTTGAAACATAGTAAACTCACTTAAATCCTTATTCATAGTTGTACAGCTTTAAAGTGCAGAAAACAACCTTTAATTTGGTTACTTCAAAAACATTCCAAGTCATATAGAACCGGAGACACAGATATATGAAGATTCACGGATAATTTAAGTATTAAATGTTTTAACGCTAAAAAACCTCGAAAAAATATGACAATATTAGATATTTGTCATTTTTTTAACGGTTTGTGTTATTTTACTCGCATTGAAACTGTTGTGCCCCCATAATAAATTTTTTAGCTTTGAAGAACACGAAATAACCTTTGATTTGGTCATGTTAAGAAAATTTTATTACAAACAGAACCGAAGATATAGCAAATGAACGTTTGACAAGAAATCGAGAAAAAAAGGATAAGTTGTTATTTTTAGTTTTGTTCATTTGAAAAATATTAAACACACTTTAATCCATATTTTTAGTTGTATAGTTTTGAAGTGCTGAAAATTACCTTTAATTTGGTCACTTTAAAAATATTATAAGTCACACAGAACCGGAAATACAGCTGTAAGAAGTTTCATGAAAAATCCACGTATCAAATCTAGTTCATCAACGGTTCACACATTTAATACTTAAATTATTCGTGAATCTTCATATATCTGTATCTCCGGTTCTATATGACTTGGAATGTTTTTGAAGTAACCAAATTAAAGGTTGTTTTCTGCACTTTAAAGCTGTACAACTATGAATAAGGATTCAAGTGAGTTTACTATGTTTCAACTGAACAAACCCCGCAAAAAACACCAATATTAAATAACGGTAATAATGGTTTGATGCAGATTAAGAAAGCATTTCACTATAGTAGCAGCTAGGATTTTCGTTCAAACGGTTTCATATTCAGTGGCTTACATTCTTTCGAACACTTACAACAGAATTTAGAGGTATTTTTGGCAAACCTATATGCTCTTCAAGCACACTGTGAAGCGAAAAATAAGTAAACTTTAAAATTTCGTAGCTCAGTCAAAAAAGTCGGATCGACATTTTGGATACGCCATTCGAAAGGTCTTTGCTATTGTTGATTATGAATTATTGACTATGAATTGTTATTCGGTTTATTCATTTATTTATCAATTTTTATTACACATTATTACAATTTTTATTTACATGTTTAGGGCCTTGAAGAGACTTCGCACATACGTAATTTTATTGTATTTAATGCCCTTTTAGAATATGGGTTCGCATTTGAAATTTGATTCTTAGTTAAAAAGTAATAGTTGTTTAAACAAAAAAAATAATTTTAAATTTAGGCGAAAAATTAACTTTGCGATTTTTTTTTTTGACAAACAACTTTAACTTTTTAACTAAAAATCAAATCTCGAATGTAAGCCCACATTCTAAAAGGGCATTAAATTTTACATAAAATTACGTATGTGCGAAGTCTTTTCGAGGCCCTGAACATGTAAAATAATTGCATTGATCGCGAACAAAAAATTTCGTCACTTTGAGCGATGGTGGATTAATATTTATAAAAAATAGAAAGAAAAAAATTTTCTCAGAAACGGATCGTCACTATTGCTTCTTACTGTACACATAAAAACCTACCTTTTTTGTACATAAAATTTTTTTCTACGCCCACTTGAAAGTGGTGTACAGGCGAACGAATAAAAAGGTCGTTTTTGCAGTAAAAGGGCTGTATTTTTGTGAAAAAAGCTCGTAAGACAATTTAAAAAAAAAAAAAGGATTTTAAGGTCTCGTCAAAACCTACAAGTCCATTGGTTTAACATGTTTCTACGACTCATCTAACTAAAATGGCAAGAGAAATAGCCGAGACACAAAAAAAATTTAATAACAATTCATATAGCTTCAAAGTGCTTGCAAAAATCTTTCGAATGGCGTATCCAAAATGTCGATCCGACTTTTTTTGACTGAGCTACGAAATTTTGAAGTTTACTCATTTTTCTCTCAGGTGTGGCAAAAGTAATTGACGTCAGTGTCTATGAGCAATTCCAATACTTTTTACACGACTTTGAAAATCGGATATATGGATTTTCTCCAAATTTTAGTATGTTTGAAAACATAAAAAAAAAATTTCTCAAAAAAATTTTTAGAGCTCAAGTGCAAATAGGCCTTCTGTTGAGCTATTCAAACATCGAAAAAATGGCCTATTTTGCTCTGTTTTGACATGATCGTCCATAAGTGCCCCGAGAACCGTGGTAATGATTATTATCGTGCAATAAAATCACGAGATTTTCCGATCCTTCTGATATGCATTTAAAAATTGTAAAAAAAAATGATGATCTCAAAATGGCTATATGTACAAGTTAAAGTATAAAATAATCTAAGGGCAGGTAACTATTGTTATAAACTCTGACTCGTTCGTGTGCTTATTTATGACACAGCAAAAAGAGAGACAAAACAAGCGAGAAAACGTCTGCATACACGATTTCTCTAACGTTACTGTATATGGAACACATGATCGGCAAAGGTAATTGTAGTAATAATAAAAATTGTACAAAAGAGACCTACGCGCACGAGAGTAAAAAAAAACTCAAAAAAATAATGGCAATCGTTAAATAATAAGCTCGATGTTGCCGCGTGCGTCTCAGTAATGCAAATGTCATAGCGAAGGATGGGAAAAGTATCCAGCACGCTCAGTCCGAACGAGTAGGGATAATCGTTGGGTCGGCGCGCCGAGGTCAGATCGCGACGGCCCAGGTGCTGGTCGGGGAAGGGCAATGTGTACCAGCGCGACGGCACAGCCTCGCCGCCGCCGCCATTGGCGCAGTGGCGAGAAGCCATCATGGTCGCGGCGGCGGCGGCCGCCGAGTTCGAGTTCAAAACACCACCACTTGCGCCACCCCCCGCACTGGCAAAGGAGCCGCCACCGCCACCTCTGCAAACGCCTCCAACGACGTTAAATGCGTTGTGGCCGCCGCGGAATCGGCTGCCACGGCCGTATGGATTACTGCTGCGACGGACGATCATCCCCACGTATAATGGACACATTTTTTCGTGTGTGTGTGTGTGTGATACGTGTGAAAGGAGATAGATGACGTTTTGAGAGGAAGCGAGGGTTGAGCAGGTAGAGATAGAGAAAGAGAGGAAAAGAGTTTATCGTTATAGTTTTTGCTTTTCTTTCTTAACGGGCTATTAAATATAGTTATCATGCAATTTTCAAGTGCACCCCCGACCGATTATTATGAAAAAAAAAGTAAAGGAAATCAAAAATTCTGTACAATTATTGGCAAGAGTAAAAAATTTTCGATAAACGATACTCGTTTTGTTAAACGTACAGCTATTAATCAAGATACATTAAAAGCTGATGCGAGAAATGATTATTGACATTTATTGTTTATGATGATTTGGGGGGATATAATATGGACATAAAGCAGTTACATATGTTACAAACGCATGGCAAGAGACGATAATAAGAATAATTATATAAATCTACGTAATGGATCAAACAATCGGATTTTATATATTGTACACGAGAGGATAAATGATAATTAATTTATAGAGTTACATCTGCGACTTACTTTTTCATGACCAAGATAGTAGTCGTGATGATGACGGCGCCGAAGATCGCCACGCCGATGATCATCGTCATGTTCAGCTTGGCCTGATGAGACGTGGGTTCATCGGCCCGATTGATGCGATAGGGTCCGTTGGGCTCGGGCACGCCGGCGCCGATCTCCGCGTGGGCGTTATCCACTCCGCTTCCGGATATTTCATTGTCCTGTGATAGGTAGGAGAAAAAAAAAATAATAATTAAAGGATGAATTTTTCTGTCAAACCTCGTTATATACACGTTGGATCGTCGCGGCTTGTATATTATATATTGTATTATGAAGGTCAAGAGGATGTGGAGGAGTAGCTCGCGCGCGTGTGGCTTTACTTTACATGGAAAAATGTAGCATAATGCGCCGCCGCTGCTCTATCCTTAATTGCAACGGGATTACGCGCGCTGCGTATATGGTCGATTCTCTGTCAAGTCGAATGGACAAAAAAATTTTTTTTCTGCAAATATGAAAAACTTGTTGTATCTGATGTCAGATTTGTCCCAAAAAAATTTTAGAAAAATTGGGGCCTTCTATGACACTTTTTTAGAGGCCCAAAGTTGGCCATTTTAGGGTTTTCTTGAAATTCATGAAAAATCACAAATATTCAAATAATTCCTGGATCAGGGTAGAATGATTCAAAAGTAAAAGTGCCCAGCAACTTTTTGTTGGAAATTGTCCAAATTTTCAGAAAAAAAACATGCCAAAGTGATTGGAACAATCTAGAAAAGTGTAAAGCAAAAAAATTAAAAAAAAAACAAATAACAAGAAATCTAATCGAGTTCGAACCGGACTTTTATTTCCTAAACTATGTAAAAAGCTTCTCAACGATGTCAACTAATGCCTGATAAAGTTTTGTAATGGGTCTTAAAGTTTAACGCAATATAGACAACAATGTGTGGCGAAAAACGTGCAAAAAAGGTCAAAAATAGGCCTAAAATGCCTAAAATCCCCAAAAACAGCCATTTTCAGACCTTTTTGCACGTTTTTGGCCACACATTGTTGTCTATATTGCGTTTAACTTTAAGACCCATTACAAAACTTCATCAGGCATTAGTTGACATCTTTGGGAAGCTTTTTACAAAGCGTAGGAAATGAAAGTCCGGTTCGAACTCGAGTAGATTTCTTGTTTTATGTTTTTTTTGTATATTTTCCCACTATGATCTCTTTAGGTGGCTCTAATCACTTTGGCATATTTTTTTTCTGAAAATTTGGACAATTTCCAACAAAAAAGTTGCAGGGCACTTTTACTTTTGAATCATTCTACCCTGATCCAGGAATTATTTGAATATTTATGGTTTTTCACGAATTTCAAAAAAACCCTAACATGGCCAAGTTTGGGCCTATGAAAAAGTGCCATAGAAGGCCCCAATTTTTCTAAAAATTTTTTGGGACAAATCTGACATCAAATACAAGTTTTTCATATTTGCAGAAAAAAAATTTTTTCGGCCATTCGACTTGACAGAGAATCGGCCACATATAGCGATTATCCCAGGGAGATAAAAGGTTAATTTGTTTTGATTTTTCGCGCGCGTGCGAGCTCGCACGCGCGTGTAGTATACAATAATTTCCCGAAACAATGGACCACTCTTGCTAAGTTTCTACTCTCTTGGGTTTGAAATATGGATCGAAAGAGAGAAAAAAAACTACTCAAAACTACTTTGTTTGAGCATTTTTTATAAATATAGGATGACTGTACCGATACTTGGCGAATTTTAAAATTCATTCAATTTGTATAATCGCGGAGTCAATTAAAATTCATCAAAGCGATGCTCCTGCCTCGACTTTTACCGTCCGAGACCTGAAAAACTGTGAAATTTGAATGATTTTTTTTTCTTCTATTCTAAAAACGGAGCTCAAATGAAATAAAAATCCTTGTGAATTGAAATAGCTCTGAAGGTATAACTCTTCAAATTTTTGTGGTCATATAAAAATTTCAATCATTGGACATCGCTCTTAACTATAATAAAGTATTTAACTCAATTTTCAAGTAGAACAGCTGTAAAATGTAAAAAACTTCTTTGCGACTTTTTTCTCAATGAAACTTGGGTAAAATTCAAACAAAAAAATCTTTTTATTTCATCCATAAAAAGATTACCATTCCATTATATAAATTCAATTACATAAAAGATTACAATTCAATTACACATATATAATCAACTATATAAGATACATTCGCGCGATTTGTTCTAAATCTTTCTAATATAGCTTTACTAGTTACCTTCTTCTTCCAAACATAAAACCCAAGCCTTACATATGTTGTATAATTCTATATTTAAAAATGTGTCGTTTATAATATTTATACAACAAACGTCGGGTAACTTGGTTAATGATTGTAGGCTCTCCACGGCCTGATTATGGCAAAAATTGCGCAAAAGTATTTCTACCAGGTGGCCGAAGCAGGCCAGCTGCTGCTCCCGCCACTCATCCACGCTCCTCCATGTTTCAGAAAATCGGGAGTAGTACTCGAAGGGTACCATCTGTCTGCGTCTCTGCCGCTGCTGCCCTGGCTCCAGCTGAATTATATCCCAGAGTCGGACTTCCTGGAACAGCCTGGTCCTTTGGGCCCACACGACGAACGG
Source organism: Trichogramma pretiosum (assembly GCF_000599845.2). Classification (NCBI taxonomy): domain Eukaryota; kingdom Metazoa; phylum Arthropoda; class Insecta; order Hymenoptera; family Trichogrammatidae; genus Trichogramma; species Trichogramma pretiosum. Next base: position 1,094,341 of record NW_019640811.1, read on the forward strand.
ATCGAGCTCCGGCAGCGAGCGCAACTCACGGATCTCGTTCTCGTAGCCTCGGTTTTCAAACGTTCCACTCCGGTGGAGGAACTCGAGCATGGCCCAGGCGTCTTCATAGGCCGGCGCGCAATTCCTCATTATAAGCATGTCCTGTATCCACATGAGATCGGCCGCCGCCTTCAGTCTCGTGCCGACGAAGCAGGGCCCGATGTCGCGATACTCGCTCGGGTAGCGAAAGTCGTCCAGATGAATGTCTTCGAGAAAATTTAGTAGCAGAGAGCACAAATACGGCATCAAATTTTTAACTGCTAGCTGCAGCGGTGTCATGCCGTCGCCGTCTTTCTCGTTGACATAAACAATTTTACGAAGCTTGCTACAATTGTTTAAGAAAAATGTCGCCAGCTCGTTATCGATGGGCTTGGCGCAGATTAGATGCATGGGCGTCGAGCCCGCCTCGTTGGCCGCGTTCGGATCGGCTCCCCTCGCCAGCAGCAGCTCGATCGTGGGCCTGTGATCTTGTAGAATGGCCAAGTGCAGGGCGGTGTTGCCGGCCCTGTCGCGCGCGTCCACGCGCAGCTTCTGGCCCCGGGAGTCGGACAATTTGAAGAATTGCGCCAGACTCGCGCCCAAGTAATTACGACTCACGATGTGCAGAGGGGTCGTACCCTCGTGGTTGGCGAGGTCCGGATTGGCGCCGCACAGCAGCAGCAGCTCGGCCATCCGCCAGACGCCGTTGGCCAGGGCGTGATGAAGCGCCGTGTTGCCCTCCTCGTCACGTGCGTCGACCCGGAGCTCCATGCGCCCGGGAGTCAACGGTCCGAACTTGAACGTCTTCAGGATCATCGTCAGCGCGTAGAGGCCCAACGAGTTGCGGCTCGCAATGAGCAGCGGCGTCAGACCCTCGTGGTTGACGGCGTTCGGATTGGCCTCGTGTTCCAGCAGCAGCTTGGTCGCCTCTCTGCTCTGCGCCTGGGCGGCGAGGTGTAGCGGCGTGTCGCCGGTCTGCAGCCAGCGTAGGTCGACGATGGCACCGTGCTCGAGGAACTTGGCCACGGCCTCGTGGCAGCCCGTCATGCAGGCCACGTGGAAGTGACTGAGGCCGGTCTCGTCGTCTCTGTAGTTCACCTCCCACCTGTCGTAGATCTTGAAGAGCTTCGGGGCCAGCACGCGCCGCTCATAATTCCACAATCTTTCCTCGTACCAGTGCTGGAGGTTCTTCTTGGCCGCGTGTAGTATTGCTGTTTTTCGGAAGGGCGATGCTTCGGCCTCACTGTTGCGGCTATCTCTGTAGCCACTTGTAATCAGAAAGTCAACGAATGTGTCGTGCTGGCCGTTGGCCAATGAAACGACGAGCAGCTGCTCGATCTGATCGAGATTAAAAATCGTCCAAATGGGGGGTAGGATATCTAACCAATCGCCAAAGTGTGGACTAAGCGAGCCGAGAAACTTTTTCTTCAATTTTGACTTTTTCCAGTCCAGATTGTCTCTCAAGATTTTCAAAAGTTCCAATGCGCTCGCGCGCGCTTGGAGAAAACTGGCCCTGGACATGTTACCGCGTTTTTTTTAGGGAGGGGGACACTCGCACATACGGAATACACGACTCCTTGATCATTTATTTCTTTGCCGCGAATTATCAATTTTTTTTTCTTGCGCTCGACGCGATGCGACCGACTTGGACTTGGGCGATATTGTTGACGCTAGCGAACGAGAACGTGTACTACCGAGTACGAGCTCGTTACGAACGAGAGAGCACCGATCTTGTGCCTCTGTCTATATTTACACGAGAGATGTAAGCGACATATGGAAATTCAGATTCTAATAGTAAACAAATGATCCAATTTAATGTTCGATCTGGCGACACTCTATTGTTATTGACTGAATGATTGCGAAGGAATGAGGTCCATTTACATTGATCTATAGAGTCGATAGGCTTTAAAATTAAAAATTATTCGAAAAATACGTCACTCAATTTTCCGCGCCTCAACCCTGATAGAAAACTCATTCTTCCAATATTCGGAAACGAACTAATATCAGAACGTTTTTTATTTCTTATATAGCCGATTATACAGCCAAAAATGTTAAGGGGACCGACCTGTGTTAAAAGCTTAAATTCAAAAAATAGCTATATAAATCGAAATAGTGGAAATTTTTTTTTTGTGATCGTGTATGTTTATTAGACACCTGATTGACAAAAAAAAACTTCTATCCAAGCTCTGAAATGCCAATTACGCTTATTTTTTCATAATACTAAATATTATAATAGAATTCACTTGCCACGCGATTCTGACGTGAGCTTTTCATCAATATTGATCTATGGGGTCTCAAAATCTTCAGAACAGTACCCTCATCCACTTAAGCGGAGCAAAATTTGAAAAAAAAGTTTGTTTTCCTTCCAAGACCTTTAATATGGCTTCTAGTGTTGATAAAATACTAATTTTCTCAAAAATTGGCACATTTTGACGTGTATATAAAGTTGTACGCAATTTTTCAAAATTCTGCTCCGCTTAGGTGGACGAGAGTACTTTTCTGAAGATTTTGAGACCCCATAGATCAATATTGATAAAAAACTCTTTTCAAGATCATGCGGCAAGTGATTTATAACATAATATTTCGTCTTAAGAAAAAATTGATGTAATTGGTATTTCAGAGCTTGGGTAGAAGTTGTTTTTGGTCAATCTGGTGTAGAATGAAAAAAGTATATATATTACAGGATAATTTTAGAAAAAAATAATTTCTCTCACATCTACTCTTGCCTCGCACAAAGGCATGTTATAAGATCTTCGTTTGGCTGATCTATTATCCACACATTCAGGCGATTCTTTTTTAATCAAACAATCTTCCTTAATACTTCGAGTTTTAATATCTTCCCTGGATGGACGATCTTTTTTTTGAGAGTTCTGAAAGAAATTCAAAATTGAAAAGAGTAAATATGGCCGATTCTCTGTGAAATCGAATGGCCAAAAAATTTTTTTTTCTGCAAATATGAAAAACTTGCTGTTTCCGATGTCAGAAATGTCCCCAAATTTTATTAGAATTTTTGGGACCATCTATCACTCTTTTTCAGGGGCCCGAAGTTGGCCATTTTAGGGTTTTTTTGAAATTCATGAAAAATCACAAATATTCAAATAATTCCTGGATCAGGGTAGAATGATTCAAAAGTAAAAGTGCCCAGCAACTTTTTTGTTGGAAATTGTCCAAATTTTCAGAAAAAAAATATGCCAAAGTGATTGGAGCCACCCAAAGAGAGCATAGTGGGAAAACATTAAAAAAAAAACATAAAACAAGAAATCTACTCGAGTTCGAACCGGACTTTCATTTCCTAAACTATGTAAAAAGCTTCCCAAAGATGTCAACTAATGCCTGATAAAGTTTTGTAATGGGTCTTAAAGTTTAACGCAATGTAGACAACAATGTGTGGCGAAAAACATGCAAAAAAGGCCTGAAAATGGCTGTTTTTGGTGATTTTAGGCATTTTGGGCCTATTTTTGACCTTTTTTGCATGTTTTTCGCCACACATTGTTGTCTACATTGCGTTAAACTTTAAGACCCATTACAAAACTTTATCAGGCAGTAGTTGACATCTTTGGGAAGCTTTTTACATAGTTTAGGAAATGAAAGTCCGGTTCGAACTCGATTAGATTTCATCATTTATGTCCCTTTGGCAGTTTTTTTGCTTTACACTTACCTAGATTGTTCCAATCACTTTGGCATATTTTTTTTCTGAAAATTTGGACAATTTCCAACAAAAAAGTTGCTGGGCACTTTTACTTTTGAATCATTCTACCCTAATCCAGGAATTATTTGAATATTTGTGATTTTTCATGAATTTCAAAAAAACCCTAAAATGGCCAACTTCGGGCCCCTGAAAAAGAGTGATAGATGGTCCCAAAAATTCTAATAAAATTTGGGGACATTTCTGACATCGGAAACAGCAAGTTTTTCATATTTGCAGAAAAAAAAAATTTTTGGCCATTCGATTTCACAGAGAATCGGCTATATATTAAAGGATAACTTTAGAAAAAAATAATTTCTCTCACCTCTGCTCTTGCCTCGGGCAAAGGCATGTTATAAGATCTTCGTTTTGATGTACTATTTACGAATTTAGGCGATTTTTTCTCAATCAAACATCTTCTTCAATACTTGGAGTTTTGATATTTTCTAGCTCCTAAAATATAATAAAAATTAAATATTGAATGTAAACAATTTTACCGTAGTATATAGTGTAATTTAACTCACCGATGATATATCTCCGACATTTGAAATATAAGACAACAGCGATGAATTGATTTCTATTATGTCTCGTTGATATTTATTCATTTTTTCAAAAATAGATTCATATTTTAAGCATTTGGGGCAGCTTACATTAGTTTTCAGATTGGGTGACGAAGATTGTAGTATTTCATCAAGTATTTCTTTATTGGATAAGTTATCTTCTTTATTTTTTTTTTTATTATTTTTTTTCGGTATTGCTCGGTAAAACCTTGATTGAGATTGGTACATGGTGAGCTTTTCCTTTCCCTTTTTTTTCTTACATTTCTTCTTTCATACTCGGTAACTAAGGCATCTTTCTTGTCGATTAAAAATTGTTCATCGTCTGCAAAAATTCAAATAATTAAAAATTATCATTTTCTATTCAATTTCAAGAATCTGTCTAGTAAATGGCGACGACCTAGCCTAAATGTAACACAATCTCCCATGCGCGAAGAACAAAATGCGTTTGTAAAGATTGAATATGTAGTTGGTTAAGTTAAATATGCGCGAGCCTGTGCTTTGTGTACGCTTCGGCCGCCAGATTCTTTTTATTCACACCTCTCAACACAGCTTTTTTTTAATTATCTTCATGAAAAATAAAGCGCTTACCTGAAATTTCAAGAATTTGACCCACAAAAATTTCAGCTTTAGGATCATCATCCTCTGGCCACATGAAACGAATTTTCATCCCTTTTTTTACCACAGGATTATCGTCTTCGACGATTATCGAACTTTTATATATTAAGCACCATGACACCGGGTTTTCGATCGCGATTGGGGTACTGCATGTCCAATTTTTATTAATAATAAAAATTCTTATTGAACGGTATCGGAGAGCAGATCGAAAACAAATATTGGTTATACAGTAAGTATATCACCGATCTTGACGCGCTTTTGGTATGTTACAGTACATGGTAAAAAGGTCCCAAAAAAAAATTTTTAGACCCCCTCGCCCCTCCTACCGCCCACTTCCGGTATAAACGTCCATTTTCGATCTATATTTTTTCTGAGGACATGAAGCAATTAAAAAATCTGAAAAAATTCATAAAAATACTTTTCGATAATTCAAACAAACTTGAATTTTTACAGATTTTTTGAGTGCTTCAAGCCTTCAGATAAAATCATTAGAAATTCAAAAAATCGAGATACGGCGATATGAGCCGATGTAGTACTCGGAAATTTTTTCAGTTTTTTATCGCATAATTGAAAAACATTACCTCAATTTTTTTCAGATTTTTTCAGATTACCTAACGCACCTTTTGAAGCCAAAAACCGCTTTTTTTAACGAAAATAATTTTTTTAGAGCGATACGGAGCCTCGAAAAATCTGAAAAAAATTTTTTCTTGTTTTTTTCATCAAAATATTATCTCAAATTTTTTCAGGACAAAGATTAATGCAAATTTCTGAAGACGGTTTCTGAAGACATTCAGAAACGATAAAACTATTTTGATGCTCTAGATTGAGCTAGGAGGCTTCAATCGGAATTCTGAAACTGTCAAAATTTATTACATTTTGTCAAGAAATTCAAAAAAAATTTTTCCAAATTTTTTCACCGAAAGCATCGGGTTCTAGGAACCTTTTTTTGTTAAAAATAGCATTTTTCGGCCCTAGAAGCTATCGCCTCCAATTAAAAAATCTGAAAAAATTTGAGATAATGTATTTTGATGAAAAAAACAAGAAAAAATTTTTTTCAGATTTTTCGAGGCTCCGTATCGCAAAAAGTGTACTTGAAGGTCTATTTTCTTCCTTTTCCGGTGAAAATGAAAATTATCGGAAAATCCGACTACACCATGAGAAAGCGGAGAAAATTTCCTATCAAATTCACATGTTTATTTATTTTTCCATTGTCATACGAGCGAGTTACAAGTTACAGTGAGCCGCGCAAGGCTGGAAATCGCGGCGAGCGGCCGAGCGCTAACTAAAACCTTCCGTATTTTCCTTAGTTTTCATCAAAAATACACTCTGAAAACTACCATACCCGATGTAAAAAGACCTCATCTTTCGATTGGAACAAAAAAAGCAAAAAAGTGGCGTTTTTCGAGATATTGAGCTCTAAATGTTTGATGACGATTTTCCGGGTGAAAATGGAAAATTTTTGAAAATCTAATGTCACCATCGAAAAGCTGAGGAAATTTACCATAGAATCTATTAGATAGTTATTTTTTTAGGTACGTTTTGATACTTTTACAGCGAGTTAGAAATTGACTGATTTGGCCAAAAAATGCCGTGCGGCAGAGCTCACGGAGGAAATTTACCCCATATAGGGCCCGCCCTGGGCCCCAGGTACATGGTAGTACATTTTCGTTGTGATATTCGTGTTCAGCGACCCCAAAAACCCCCGAGTGCAGAAATTAGACTCATTTTTACCGATATTTAGCAAAATACACATATTGACCAAGTCGTGAGTTCAAGATGCATCCCTGAAATGCGTTTATTTCACCCACAGGGTGCAAATTTTCATTTGTCCCTCATAAGTTTTGTTCACGAAATTCCTAGACGCTCTCCCGAATCGAATGCCGAAGATCGCATCTCAATCGGACTTACTGTTCAAAAGATCGGAGATTTGGCCGTTTTTAATGCTTTATTTCCTCGTCTATATCGAAACACATTGAGCAACAAGCTTATTGTAAAGAAAATTTTAAACTTATTGAATTATTCATATAATTAATTATTTATTTGTTTTACCATTAATTTGATGTATTATTAATTATAATTAATCATTTTAATATATTTTATCAAATAAAGTTATAGAAACTAGAAAAAATAAAATTTCCCGACTTCTCGTAATATTTCTCGACTTCTCGTATCATTTCTCGATACGTCGAGATTCTCGGCAGTCGAGACGAGAATTAAAATTTCTCGTCTCGTCTCGTCTTGAATGCATGTTCGCAGATTTTTTTTTTTTTTTTTTTAAGTAAAGGGTTTGAATTATCATCGTTGATGTGTTCGACTCTTGATTTAGATAAAATATATATAAAATCGTGAGTTTTCCAAGAGGATGCCAAAGTAGCATCTAGCTATCGCGATTTAAAAAAAAAAAACAATTTGTATCAACAGCATTGGTAAAATATACTTGTTGACGGGTTGATGCAAGGAGGTACCGCTTCCATTGCCGTATTATTTAATAAATAAAACTGGGGCGCGAAAATAAAACTAGCAATTTAAGGGTAAGGATTGCTTAGAATACAATACATGTTCGCAGACCCTTAGTTTTCAACTTTGAAACAGTTAAATCTCATTTATACCTTGACGTCAAGAAATTGTACGTAGATGCAAAATTGAAACTATTCATGCTATTGTTGTAAAATTTTACAAGCTATTATAAAATAGTTAGTTGGAATGTGTTATATACCAATAACCTAGCGTTAAGTATAGTAAAATTTAAATATAATAATTAAAATAAGACCGTCAAATTAACACGTATGACGCTTGATCTGGCGGGTAAAGAGGCATGTGTGTAAGACGAACACAGAGACAGGCAAGCGCTGTCGCATGAATGTGTGTGTAAATGTAAGCGGCCAACGCACACCGGCGCGCCAGGTCGATCCCACACGTATATGTATCCCACACGCGTATATATCCCGTGTATGTGTACTCGCGTGTGTGTGCAAGCCGAACACAAATTATCGGGGTCTTTGACCCCAGATAATTATTGGGCACATCTTTGTCTTGCGCAAAACAAGTCAACAAGTGACGAAATAGTTTGTAGATTTGCGACTTGTGGAAAAGTACCAAGACGTTCCCCCGCCAAAAGATGCATGATTAAATTAATAAATAATGAGCCCAAAAATTAGGCCTCTGGGCAGATCATTTCATACAGTCGAGTAAGGCGAAGCTCTGTGCGCGACCGATCTAAATATTGTAATAGCGACTCCGCGATATTTAACGGACTTGTAATCGAACACGCATAACGAGTAACTATGAATTATACAGCGCAAGCGTCAAAGTGACCAATTGTATTCGCGAACGGTAAAGCTCGAGTGAGTGCTTGCACCAGCCATATACCCGACGGACAAGTAGCAGGTTCGCCACCACCAGCCGAGCAGCCACGACCGTCAGTTCAATGCACCGCCTAGGCAGCCGCGACCGACGGCCAAGCAGCAGCAGCACAACATCCCAGCAGCAGCCACGACCGTAACGACCCGACGGCGCTTCCAGCCCTGCAGATCGACAAGAATCGGCCGAACTAATTTGTAAGCTTAGTTTAATAGTATTAAGTTCTTGTAATAAAGTCTTGTGTGTAAACCTCACTTGAGCGTGGTACACTTTATTTCATGTTCCCTCCCCACTCAGCCAACAACAGAAATAATATCTAATTAAAAATAATAAAGTTATTACCCAGTACCAATGGGTATATAACAAATATATTCAATTTTTAAATAGTAAAGTATTTCACTGTTATTAATTTCTTCGCTATTGTGAAAATCCCTAGGTTGTTTGGAGAATAGGAAACGTTTTGGGTTACTTAAAAAATAATAATCATCCCTCTATCAAGTGTATTCAACATTTAACACGTGCTAAATATTGAATTGAATAAGTTTGAATTATATGAAATCTTTCGCGATAAAATTAAAAATTATAATATAATACTAAAAAATTCAAAGAATATTCATTTGTATTGTTTTTACTCATTGAATGAAATATACTAATTTATTTAAATTAATTAATAATATTATAATTCATAAAACAATTATTTGGAAATATCATATTCTAACAAATTTTATTATAAAAATGTTCGGTAAGATAAGAAAATTTTGTTTTTCTATATCCTTTCAATAATATACGTAAGTTGATTAATTTATCATTTAATATACAAGAATAGTATTTAATCATAGTTATTAAGTTTAAATAAAATAATTTTGTCGATCTTAGTGAGGCAATTGTATATGTTTTTTTCTAACAATAAAATCGTTGAAAAAAACATATACAATTGGCTCACTAAGATCGACAAAATTATTTTATTCATACAAAAATCGTGAGCGAACTTAAATTATATACTTGGTTATTAAGTTTACTCTGCTTTAGGAACAATTGTTGCCAATAATAATAATAATAATAATAATAATAATAATAATAATAATAATNGGCTATGTTCGGATCAGCGCGTCTTCTCAGCAAAAATTCGACCATAACGATATTGCCGTATTCAACGGCACGGTGCAGGGGTGTGTTGCCCCACTTGTCCCGGGCGTCGATCTGTAACGGGTAACGTTCGCTGAGTTCGATTCGCAAACTTGCGTCGCCGAAGACTTTTTCGCAGATTAAGTGCAGCGGCGTCACTCCGTCGTCGTTGGCTATGTTCGGATCAGCGCGTCTTCTCAGCAAAAATTCGACCATAACGATATTGCCGTATTCAACGGCACGGTGCAGGGGTGTGTTGCCCCACTTGTCCCGGGCGTCGATCTGTAACGGGTAACGTTCGCTGAGTTCGATTCGCAAACTTGCGTCGCCGAAGACTTTTTCGCAGATTAAGTGCAGCGGCGTCACTCCGTCGTCGTTGGCTATGTTCGGATCAGCGCGTCTTCTCAGCAAAAATTCGACCATAACGATATTGCCGTATTCAACGGCACGGTGCAGGGGTGTGTTGCCCCACTTGTCCCGGGCGTCGATCTGTAACGGGTAACGTTCGCTGAGTTCGATTCGCAAACTTGCGTCGCCGAAGACTTTTTCGCAGATTAAGTGCAGCGGCGTCACTCCGTCGTCGTTGGCTATGTTCGGATCAGCGCGTCTTCTCAGCAAAAATTCGACCATAACGATATTGCCGTATTCAACGGCACGGTGCAGGGGTGTGTTGCCCCACTTGTCCCGGGCGTCGATCTGTAACGGGTAACGTTCGCTGAGTTCGATTCGCAAACTTGCGTCGCCGAAGACTTTTTCGCAGATTAAGTGCAGCGGCGTCACTCCGTCGTCGTTGGCTATGTTCGGATCAGCGCGTCTTCTCAGCAAAAATTCGACCATAACGATATTGCCGTATTCAACGGCACGGTGCAGGGGTGTGTTGCCCCACTTGTCCCGGGCGTCGATCTGTAACGGGTAACGTTCGCTGAGTTCGATTCGCAAACTTGCGTCGCCGAAGACTTTTTCGCAGATTAAGTGCAGCGGCGTCACTCCGTCGTCGTTGGCTATGTTCGGATCAGCGCGTCTTCTCAGCAAAAATTCGACCATAACGATATTGCCGTATTCAACGGCACGGTGCAGGGGTGTGTTGCCCCACTTGTCCCGGGCGTCGATCTGTAACGGGTAACGTTCGCTGAGTTCGATTCGCAAACTTGCGTCGCCGAAGACTTTTTCGCAGATTAAGTGCAGCGGCGTCACTCCGTCGTCGTTGGCTATGTTCGGATCAGCGCGTCTTCTCAGCAAAAATTCGACCATAACGATATTGCCGTATTCAACGGCACGGTGCAGGGGTGTGTTGCCCCACTTGTCCCGGGCGTCGATCTGTAACGGGTAACGTTCGCTGAGTTCGATTCGCAAACTTGCGTCGCCGAAGACTTTTTCGCAGATTAAGTGCAGCGGCGTCACTCCGTCGTCGTTGGCTATGTTCGGATCAGCGCGTCTTCTCAGCAAAAATTCGACCATAACGATATTGCCGTATTCAACGGCACGGTGCAGGGGTGTGTTGCCCCACTTGTCCCGGGCGTCGATCTGTAACGGGTAACGTTCGCTGAGTTCGATTCGCAAACTTGCGTCGCCGAAGACTTTTTCGCAGATTAAGTGCAGCGGCGTCACTCCGTCGTCGTTGGCTATGTTCGGATCAGCGCCTCTCCTCAGCAGTATAAGAGCCGCTTGGTGGTGCCTGCGCTCGATAGCCAAGAGCAACGATGTGTATCCCAGATTGTTTCGCGCGTCGAGCTGGACGTCCTCATACATTTTGTCGTTGATGGCCAAAAATGCCTCCATCGAGTGAAACGCGTCGACGCGTCTCGCGCAATAAATGTGCAGAGGTGTCATTCCTTCCGCGTCGGGCACATTCGGGTTGGCGCCGTTCCTCAGCAGCGATTCGGCCACCGCTTGAAGGTCGCGCTCCAGAGCCACATGCAACGGGGTCTTGCCCGACTTATCCCGGGCGTCTATCTGCACCTCTCGATTCAATTCGTCCTCGCTGGTCTCGACGAACAACTTCACCAGGTCTCGAGAATCGCGAAAGTCGCGCCGGCAGATGACGTGCAAAGGCGTCGATCCGTCCGCCTCGATGGCTAAGTTTGGATCGGCGCCACTTCTTAGCAACATTTTGGCAATATACGCGTGGCCGCTTTCCAGCGCCGAGTGTAGCGCGAAGCAATTGGGATCGTGACGTAAGCCGAGAAATTTTGACACGACCTCGGTGAATCCCCACTCGCAGGCAATTTGGAAGTGGGAGAGGCCCGATTCGTCGGTGTAATTCACGTCACACTTGTTGTAAATTTGAAATAATTGATCTTTGAGGAAGAGGCAATTGTGTCTGTGCGCAATATGCACCGGTGTAGTGCGAAGCAACGCACGTGGTGGCCCCCAGTCTTCTAAGAGCGGGTCTTCGTAACCGGTTCTGACAATAAAATTGATGAAGTTTTGTAGTTTATTCTCTCCATAGTGTGGCTTCGTCCAGTTCTCTATAACCTTCGAGATTAGCCAATCAATTTCATTGGGATGAAAGAAGTCCAGAAGATTTGGATATGGACGTCGGAAGAACCATTCGCCGAATAAATCAACGAGTTCACGAAGAAGTTCGAGTCGTTCGTTTTCGATATCCCAATCGCACTCACTTCGTAATCTCTTCAATTCTCTCCAGTTGATTTCTTTGATATGAGCCATGTCGCGCACAATGCACAATCACTTGTAATAATGTAAAATATTTTCACTTTTAATCACTTGCTGCGCGATGGGAGCGATCTTCGCTCGATGCTTGCGCTTCGGTGTCGTAACGAGTACTGGCTACTATAGACATACGTTATATTAGAATCTATATTAGAAAGTAAAAAACACACGGTCGAAGTTATTCACTAAAAATTTCAAGCATGTAGTGTGTTGCCACAGCTGCCCATCAGTGCTCTTAAAAGTGGTACCCACCGGAAGCGTGCGATTCAAAATTATGAAAATAAATTTATAAAAATTTTCATAAAATAATTTTTTTTTTCTCTATCAATCATGTCAAATGATATGAATAAGGTTTTCAATGTGAAATCATGATAATTGAATAATCCTGATTATGGACTATAAATTATTTTAAATTATCACGAAAATTCACGAAAACTATCAATTGAACCTTTACATTTTTTTTTTATAAATTAATCATTTCCATATATGAAATTAAAATATAATTAAATCTTTTATTTAAATGTTTGTAAATATTTTTTCAACGATTGATGCTGCCAATTGATCGCTGCGTTAATGGAATGAATCAAGATTTATACTGATTTTCGTAAATAAGTCTAACGCAATAATTTCAATTCTTTCTAGATTCAATTTCAACTGTGTTTATTACTGAAAATACTTTTTCCTCCAAGGCAGACATAGTATCACTGTAAGCATTATTTGTAAATTTCAAACACTGTTAATAGACGTTTGTACTGGAATGTTCGATAGAGCGGCCGTAACTGAGAGGCCGAGATCACGTGAGCTTACACATGGCCACACTTTCTCTCGTCGTGCACTCGTGCCACTGAGATGCGCCAAATATTCCCGATAATTGAGGCGATGACAAAAAGATCCCACGTACTCGGTATGGAAATGAATGTGGTTTCCTGGTGGGCCTCGGAGGTTCCTCCTAGTAGATGATGTACCTGGGCCTCGGTCCTCAGAAGTGGGCGATATCTCTATACATATATCGCCACAGTTGCGCGTTCGAGTTGCTATAGAGGGAGTGTAGAAAAGGTAGAGTTCACCGTTTGCTGAGATCGAGAGAAACAAGGTACAAAATAACTATATCGCTTGAGTTATGTTGATACGAGAATTTGTACACTTTATTTCCATTACGTAGCGGTTTTAAATCGGAGCTTACAATAGATGCTCACTCGAAGAAGGTCCGACTATATGAGTCGACTATTGAACTTGAATTGAGAGCCGCTGCTACTCGAAAGGCAAGTTGCAGCGAGTCGGCGGCGCGATTGTATAGAAATTCGTGGGCGTGAGCCCACACTCGGCAGTCGGCAGTCGTCAGTCAGCGCCAGGGATCCCAGTCTTGAAAGAATTCAAGATGGTGCTCGGGCGCGCAATTCAAATGATTCAAAAAGTTGAATATCAAACATGATTAGAAAAAATTGTCTGGTTAATTTTGAAAAATGTATTAAATGAAATAAAATGCATATTGGAATAGTAACCCGCGTAGCCGAGCGCATAAATGTTTATAAACAATAAATCTGCTACCTGAAGTGCCGTAACTCACGCAGCTCGTGACATATAAAAAAGCCGCTGCCAATTTATTGGCAAAGAGCTTCCTCATACAAAATAATATTAATAAAAGGCATCGGTTACTAACGTGAAAATGCGTATTTTTAAATTTTGATTCACTGTCTAGTGTCCTTACTACCAGTATATCACGACCATCAGGACCATCACTACATTTCTATGTTAAAAGGCCGAGAAAACAAAAACTCATACAGACATTTGTTGAGAATTGAATATAGTTTACAAATATATAAGGGTAAGGCTCAGAATTTTTTAAATAAACCTGCGGTCGTATGTCACCGATCTTGACGCGCTTTTGGTATGTTATATTACATGGTAAAAAAGACCCAAAACCAAAATTTTAGACCCCCTCCCCCCTCCTACCCCCCACTTCCGGTATAAACGTCCATTTTCGATCTATATTTTTTCTGAAGGCCTGAAGCAATTAAAAAATCTGAAAAAATTCACAAAAATACTTTTCAACAATCCAAACCTTGAATTTTTTCAGATTTTTTGAGTGCTTCAGGCCTTCAGAAAAAATCATTGAAAAATTTGAAAATTCATGCACGGCGCTACGATGCAATACAAAGCCCGATCTTTTTTTTCACTCATTTTTGGCATCAAAATACATAACCTCAAATTTTTTCAGATTTTTTCAGACACAACTCTGGCGGTTATAGCCGAAAAACGCCCTTTTTTACGAAAATAATTTCTTTAGAGCGATACGAAGCTTTAAAAAATCTGGAAAAATTTTTTTCTTGTTTTTCAGGTCAAAATACATAACCTTGAATTTTTTCAAATTTTTTAATTGAAGGCGATAGCATCTATGGCTGAAAAACGCTATTTTTATGAAAAACGGTTCCTGGAACCCAGAGGTTCCGGTGAAAAAATTTGAAAAAATTTTTTTCAAATTCTTTGTCAAATTTTAATAAATTTTGACCGTCGCAAAATTTCGATTGGAGCTTCCTAGCTCATTCTAGAGCATAACAAAGATTCGAGCGAAATTCTGAAGACGTTCATCACAATTACATTATTTTTCAAATTTCTTCAGAATTTCGCTCGAATCTTTGTTATGCTCTAGAATGAGCTAGGAAGCTCCAATCGAAATTTTGCGACGGTCAAAATTTATTAAAATTTGACAAAGAATTTGAAAAAAATTTTTTCAAATTTTTTCACCTAAAATTTTCTAAAATTTTGGTTTTGGGTCTTTTTTACCATGTAATATAACATACCAAAAGCGCGTCAAGATCGGTGACATACGACCGCAGGTTTATTTAAAAAATTCTGAGCCTTACCCATAAACAAAATTGTCCTACGAGGTCTGGTTCAAAATCTCGTTTTCGAGCCTATCACAGAGCTTCCTCTATGAGGAAGCAAAAAAAACAACTTTTCATTTCGAGTCGTTAATTTTAAAAATATTCAGTGAATTTTTATTTTTTTGGTCTTAAATTAAAGCCTGACTGCTCTGCTCTCATGATGACAACAAAAAATTTGTGATAATTCCGGCAATTATACGTAAAAAAATGAAAAAAAAATTTTTTTTCAAATTTACAAAAAAATTTTTTTTTCCCGTGTATTGCTAAAAACCTTTTTCTGGTCTCATTAATACTACAAACGACAATGAATGCAATTGAAATTTATGCAATCCACCGTAACATTTTCGAGATTTTGCTTCGGACATACGTACATATGGGCTAAGCCATAGTTAGCGTGATGGTCAAAAAAATTTTTTTTCTCAAATTATGTACTTTTAAAGAGTACATTGAAAAGTGAAAGTCCTGAAAGTTTCAGCTCTCTAGGTCCAACCCTATCGGATTTTCAGGGTCTTAAAGTTGAATTTTCTTTTTCTGACCATATTCTGCTTGCAATGCTGATTTTCTGGGATTAATATGAAAAAATTGTTGAATCATGGTTTTTAATGTAAAATTTGATGTAGAATTCAAAGTTGTACTTAAAAATCATATTAAGAAGTGGAGTCCCCATAAAAATGATATTTTCATGTATTAATCATGTTACTGTGTAAAAATAAACATGTTCGTATCCAGCGATATGGCCAATATTGTAATTTTAGTCCAAAATTTTAATTGCCTTAGTTGTGCTATACGAATTTTATGCGATTCAGAATATTATAGATCAAATTACGAATTTACCAAAGAACTATTAGTATTATTTGTTGATAATTTTAAAAAACAATTTCCTGGATTCACTACTTGGAACGTCCATAGTTTAATCCATTTGGCATATTTAATACATGGACCATTGGATGAATTCAGTGCATTTTTATTTGAAAATAATATGAAATTTTTAAAAAAACTATTGCGAAAAAATGAGAAACCACTGCAGCAAATTGATAGAAGATTGAACGAGCACAATTATCCTTCAAATAAAAGAAAAAAAGGAAAAAATGAATTATATCCTCAACTTCTACAAAAAATCAATAGAAGTATGCCATTGGAATGTTCTCAACAGTAAAAAAAATTAAAATTCGCTAATTATGAACTCAGCAATCAAATTCCAGACAACTGTTGCTTTTTAAAAAATTGTTCTTGTTTTGTTATTGATTTCATTGGGAAGAAAAGAGGTGAAACAGTCATCGTAGGTTCGACACATCGTAGGACAGTTCGAAAAGCTAGATTTCATTGAAAATTATCCAATGGATTCTACTTTACTGGGCATCGGCAAAGCAATGGAGTTATCAGAGCTTAAAGTTGTTTCAGCCGAGGAAATAGAAAAAAAAGCTTGCTTATTTAAAATAGGTCAAGATATTTGTATTGTTCCTTTGTTACATCATTAATTTAATTTTTTGTACTTGAAAATTTAGTAAACTTGTTGTTAAAATTATTGGAATTGTTTGATATAATTGTAAGTATTTTTTACGACGCAATTGAAATAAAAAATTTGGTCGTAATAGCACGGACTTTTCACCCACGCACTTGCATGAAAAATTTTTTTGTGTTAACTTACACACGCTCTTACATATGTATAGTTAATTTACAGTATACGCAACTGTAGATTTTTTGTGGTAAGTTTTCGAATATACTGAACAATCATATCCTGGTTATTGAAAAAATTCCGTTAATGCTTTTTTTTATTAACGCAAATAGAGTCTTATGGACAGGTTAGCATAAGTATCCGAACTTAGTTATAATTCGGAAACGTTATGAAAAGACATTTTTTGAGGGAAGAATTGATATTAAAACTTACAAGCTTTGAATCTCAAATGGTTTAATTATTCGATTGAGTGGACGGTTAATTACAGGACGTATCTGTTTTACGTTCAGAGCTAATAATCTAGACTACCTCTCGCTATATGCTAAGGTACAAATGTTGAAATCGTTACGCTGAATACCAATTTTTTTGTTAAAATGTAGAAAAATGTTTTGTTCCCTTTTATAATTTTTTTGTTGAGAAAAAACCAAAATTTTTGTATAATATATCATTTTGAAAATGAGCAACTCTGATGATCGAGATAATTTTTTACTAATTGTTCGGTAAATTTGGCCATAGTTTTAGTTTAGTATTTGTTAAAAAAAGCCCCTTTTACAATTTATTGAAAACTCTGGTGATCCATATTTTAAGCTAAATTTGCAACGGTAAGTTGTTTAAATTTATGTATGCTATCATGAAATCCCAACTCCGTCACAGTTACGTTATTCATGAAATAGTTGAAAAAACTTTTGAAATTCATTTGAGCGTCACCACATTATTCTCACACCCTAATCCTATATGTTTGAATGAACTCGCTTGATATTTTTATATTCTTGAAATGATTAAGTTATAATTCTGTAACAAATTTTAAGCGATATTTTTCACGTGTCAATTGAAAAACGTTAATTCAAAAGACTTGTTTTTAATTTTAATTTTAGGTTTTTAAAAATGAATTATTACGTAGCTATTTTCGATGATTACGTATCGATGGTTCCAGAAAAATGGGTAGATATACATAAGAAAATCGTAAGATGGCCTTTAACGAGGATTAAAGATAGGAATAAACTGTTTTCTCTAGACGTTGAAGATGATTGGTATACGTACCAGTGCAAAAAGCTTCACGGACCATACGGTTTGTAACACAATAACAAATTGAAAAAATATTTAAAGTGTAAAAGTATTAAAAATTATGTAAATAAAGTTTCTGCATAACTGTATATTTTTATAAACCCAACAGATTATGATTTTGCCTTGTTAATGGAAAAAAAGTGCACGACAGTAGATTCAGAAGTTTCCTCTGATAGAATAAAATCCACATACATCAATAATAGAAAACGTCTCCAATTTCAACGACGGATTAGTTCAAATGATGAAGACAATGATAATCGTCGTAAATATAATTATAATAATCTGCAAAATACTACAAATTCTAACAATGAACACAATTTTGATGATACCGAACATTCTAAAGATGAACGTGATGAGGACGATGAGAGCAGTACTGAAGGTAAATGTAAATTTTTTTTTTTAAATGTTGTATAATGGTAGATTCAAGTATAACTGTTATAGTATACTATGAACCGCTATAAAAAGTCGCATTTTGAACTACTTTTAAAATTTGTTAAGGGTACATTTACTTTCATTATGTTGAAGACAAATCATGTCTTCGAATCGTGTTTCATACTCTTCAATTTGCAGAAAAATTACATCTCATTCCGTTGGATGATAGTAATTTACGATAGATGGGCCCCAAATCATGCCATGCTATAAAGTGTTATTTCTCATTTATGATAATTTCATCGTACATTACTACTACTTTTACGATGGGTAATTGCATGGATACAATAATCTTATTTTCGTAGGTTCAAACGAAGAAACTGTAGACAGTGTCTCGGATAATGACCCCTTAAAAATTGCGATAAAAGGCATAAGAAACAATTGCGAACGTACCCATAGAAGATTGGCTGATCATTTTGACAGGTTGATTGCCACTGATCCTTTCTATAAAGATGCAATAAATCCTTACAGACGGAAGAGTTTAAATTTTCTCTTTATAAACCAGTAACTTTAACGTCTACCGCTGTTATTCACCATGAAAAAATAATGAAAAATAAAATACTTTGTCTTCTGTATTTGAAACCTGCTCTTTCTGATTAATTTAATTAGTTATTATTTTTGCTAAATTGAATTGTTCTACGATTTAACACACGAAAAAAAAAATTTCTTATAAACTCTCCCAGATAGAATTACTCAAAATACTCACATTTCATAAATGGATTTCAGAAACATTAGAGTCTTCTAAATCTAAGAAATCTAATCCTACCAAGTCAAAAACCAAACCTAAGGTTTCATTGAAAAAATCGAAAGCAACTAAAGATTCTGAACCTTTACTACCTTCAAGTAAAATTTTGACTTTGATATTATTTATAATATAATATCAAGTTTTACTGATCATATTGATTTTTTTAGAAAGTCAGACGAAACCTGTTATTAAAAATATCGAGAGCATGAAGACTAAATTTAATTTCGCGAAGGATAGATGTAATACTACGCCGTCATCCTATGCCAATAGTGATATTAACAAAAACGAAAATGTAAAGAATACAAGTAAATTTAACTCGTTGGTGGGAATATCTCATCCTTCGACTTCATCTTGTGCTAATGGTAATATTTTACAGTTATTAAAATATCTTGTTTCTTAAGTTTTACTGCATTAAGATGCAAATCAGTATTTTCGAGTAAATAAACATTTGAACGAATATTATGCAGGAGGCAATAAAAATAATGCATATATCAACCATGCGTACGTTGATGATGAAAATAAGATGATCGATGATGATGATGAATATAACAACGACCACGAAGATGACACATTCCATGATAGCATAGAAAATCACTTCGAACCAGCTGTTGATCCCAATGATTATTGTAGCCCGGAACTTGGACAAAAAAAGTTAACTAGTATGTTTCTTTTCCATTTATTAAGCTATTTTAACGAATTCAAGTACAGATCTCGGCTGAAATTTAATTAACCCGTTTCGGGCCAAACGGACGAAATTTTAGTTAATTTTTCACTCGCTGTAAACTCTGTGAAAAAATTATGTAAGAAATGTCAGAATAGTCATAACCGACGTAAAATTTTATGAACTTTTCGAATCTGGCGTCAGAATTGTAAAAAAAGTTGATGTGTAGAAGTTATGAACAATTAAACAATAAAAAACACAATTTTTTTGAAAAAAAAATTGATTTGATCCGAATTTTCGAGTCGAAACAGATTTGCTCTATAGGTCTAACACGTTTTTTTTGCGTCCATGGGGTGTAGACTTAAAAGTCCAATAGTTACGATATCGAAATTTAACATGGCGGACACGAAAATGGCGCTTCGTAGAAAAAAACCGTATATGAATGTAGTCAATTTTTTTATATGTCAACCAAGCGCCTAGGAACAAAACGTTATCGAGAAAATGTTGAATTTCGATATCGTAACTATTGGACTTTTAAGTCTACACCCCATGGACGCAAAAAAAACGTGTTAGACCTATAGAGCAAGTCTGTTTCGACTCGAAAATTCGGATCAAATCAAATTTTTTTTCAAAAAAATCGTGTTTTTTATTGTTTAATTGTTCATAACTTTTACACATCAACTTTTTTGACCATTCTGACGCCGGATTCGAAAAGTTCATAAAATTTTACGTCGGTTATGACTATTCTGACATTTCTGACATAATTTTTTCACAGAGTTTACAGCGAATGGAAAAATAACTGAAATTTCGTCCGTTTGGCCCGAAACGGGTTAAAGGTTTCATTGTAAAAAATATAATTCTATATTCTAGCTAGAATTTCAAACGATTTTAGGTTGTATTTATGACTGAATCTTTAATACCAACTGAAGTAAATTTTTACGTGTAAATTAGGCTTCGATCTCGACATAGATTTTTGAATAAAGTTAAAAAGGCTTTGAAAAATGGGCCTCAAGGCCCACGGATCAAACTAAGAATACTGGGCTGCATTGCTAAAGGTACCAGGAATCCACAAAAAATGTGGGTAAGAATTGGGCACCCGCACCTGGTGTAGTCTTCTTGTGAGTAAGATAAATTAAATTTAATAAATTAAATCTAACTATTTATTGAACAACACACTTAACTTTGAATACTGTTTCTGTAACATCGCGAACTTCGATGCGTATTTGCAGTACGACAGTTTGAACTGTAGTTTGACAAAAAATTTTTTTAACATCAATTCTACGACAGTAAGAAAATGTAATTATATTGAAAATTTTACGACTGCTTTCAGACGGGTTTAGCACCAGATGTAAATGTTAGATTATCCCATCAATATATTAAAATTTATATTTGACAATCCTGACTAGAGTAGAAAAGATTTAACCTCAAGAAGTCCGATCGAAATTTGCGGAAAATAAAATCGTACATTCAAGGTAGGAAATGAGAAAATAACGTGACAAAATTTTATACGACGTCATCACCGCCGAAGCAAGTGTTTAATAACATATTTATTTATGTTTGTTTCTTTTCATTTTTTTTCATCGATATCTTTAGTCATATTCTGATTCCTTACATCTGATAGACATATATTTATATATATAATTTATATTGTATATGGCAGCGTTAGGTATCATGACATTGTATAATATATATTTATTTATATATTTATATATTCATTATTAGATGATAGTGACTGACAGAACGATTCGATAATTTTTTTTATCATTTATTGTTATTGATTATTATTTATTCGTCATTTATAATCTCAATCTCTCAATTTTCTTTTTTATCTTATTTTCATATATCGATGTGAGGGCGCGCGTTTTACATATAATAAATACGCACGCACACGCGCGCACGCACACACACAAACGCTCTTACTATTTTATTTTTTATTATTAAACAACGAGCGATCATTTCGAGCGAGTATTGCGCGTCAATTTTCGCTCCAATTCAAGTTTTTTTATCGTTATTGATATTTCTCATACAATACGTTTCGCACAGTGAAAGAAAACAAATATATAACGTTACAATTGTCTACGACCACTAATATTTATACGTATTATATATACATGTATCGTATTTATAATATTTACTGGCATACTCTCGATTTTTTCTCTTTTGTTCAATATATACGCGGCTCAGCAGCATCACAATTGTATACTTTTCATCATCAACATCACTCGACAAATCTTATTGTAAACTTTTTTTCATGTATATTTTTATGTATAGTATTTATATATATTTTTTCAGCAAGTTATTATCGTTATTATTTTTATGTTTTAGATAAATTCTCATCAAGCGTTTGTCATTGTATGTATACAGATATATTTTTTTTCACATTCATTTATCAGATTGCTCATTTGTTTCATAACTGTTTTTTTCTCTGTCACATCGATACGACCCTCGCGATTTGGTAATACATCGTCTCGGTCGTACATTTTTTTCGAATGCCGACTGAACGCACTCGGCGTTTAATCTGCGTAAATTTAATATTTATAATATGCATGTCATAATGTCTACGTTTATAGTACTTGCTTCTATTTTACACTCTGACTACACTCACGTCGTAAAATATTCAGTTATTTAATGGTTTTTTTTTTGGTTTTACTTTATCAATTACACATCCTAACAACGCTGATATAACCGATGGCAATATAGTACCATTTTTATAGTAATGCATTTCATAAATCATTTTTTATTTTGGTGCAACTTAGAAAAATATGTCCCCCGTCGAGGTCATTGAACGCGGCTGGTACGCGCGCGGACGCACGTCGCACGTGTTGCGTTAACAAATTTTTCTTTTTCAACGTTCTTATTTTATTACGGCGATGTTTTCCTCCATTAATTCCTTGTCGTTACTATTTTTATTGATTGCGAATATATTTGACTTTTCGAAATTGACCCACGTTTGCTACTCCACATCTCGTTCAAAATTATTACACAATTAAAAATTAAGCCTACGTACGTTCGAAATTTATAGTGGAACACAATTGCATCCGAGTTATTTACATTAATGCATGATTAATACGATTAACAAATTACAATATGTAATACGATTAGCACCTATTTATTTATCAACGAATTTATGAAAAACTGTTTAATCAAAATGAATTCTAAGAAATTCAATCGCATACATCAATTCCACATTAGAAATTCATATACCCGAAGTAATGAAAATACACTTTTGTTAACAACTATTAAAATTTACTTAGATCGATACGAGCTTGACTAGCATATAAATATGATATACTATTTTCGCGTAAAGATTCAACGATTTTGTCCGATTAAATATACTTATACACGAATGTCTCCGTCGATGTCACTTTACTATATCAACGGCGAATCGAAAATCGCTATATATAATATTCGGACGCGTCAATAAAATCTATAGAAATAATCAACATACCCAACGATAAACTTTATCATACCGATTAATATTTTTTTTCTTCTATGTATAGATTCTGCTATCGCCTTTGCTATACCTTCCAGGATAATTTAAGAAAGTTATCTTCTTTTCTATTATATTCATTTAATTGATATTACATAATTTAATAATTCAATATCGTAGTATCATTTTACCAGAACATTTTTTAATCATCTTTATCTCAAGAGCTACAATTGACGTTCTTCATTGCCGGCTATATTAACATGCATCGCTAGATGTATAATACCTTAATCGAAATTTCATTCGCAGATTGAGACAAACCAGTTTGGCTCACTTTAACAAACCACTTATTTTTCTTTTATATGAATATAATCTCAGTTTTTACGATTAATGTAACGAGGTATTAAGCGTCGTCGCGATGGAATGCTTTCAAAGTTTACTTTTTTGTATTATTATTCATTCTTTATTTTTTCAACTTTTCAGCGAGGTGGGATATTCGTC
Source organism: Trichogramma pretiosum (assembly GCF_000599845.2). Lineage (NCBI taxonomy): Eukaryota > Metazoa > Arthropoda > Insecta > Hymenoptera > Trichogrammatidae > Trichogramma > Trichogramma pretiosum. Next base: position 1,117,765 of record NW_019640811.1, read on the forward strand.
GTATCGATGTGACTTTTACACTTGAACTTTATGCAGAGAATAATAATGAATCGATGAACGAACGAGGCTACACAAATATGAAATAGTTGGTGTGACAAAACAGAGAGAAAATAAAATATTGCCGCATTTTTTTATTAAACCTATTAACTATACAGCTTACATATAATAGATATATTGCACGTCGTCGCATTTCTGTGCTATGCTCTATACGAAAAAAAAGTGATCCTGTGCGGCAGCGGGACCTTCCTTTTTTTATACACATTAAATATATTAATTATACACAATCTAACGTAAAGTCGTGTGATACGCATTTCACATATGTATTTTACTGCTTGAGTAAACGTACTTCATTCATTCTATTATTACGTCTATGCATTATAAGATATCAATATTTATAATGAGATGTTTATTTTTTTTTTACCGATGAGTATATCGTCAAGGGATTACAATATAATGATTATTTATGCATATGACTTTATGCAGCTAATGGTAAATGTGAAGTGTTCGAATAATAGACGCGATATAATTTTGAGAAAATGCGATTTACAAATCAATGAAATCTGTACGAATTTCTCATTATTTAGTGCATGTGTTTCATTTATTTTTTATCCAGTTGGGTTTATTCATATTTTTTTTTAATATTCATAAGTGATACGAAAAAGAATTTAATGAAACGTTGCTTCAATCGATTCGATTGGTTTTCATTCTGCTAGGCGTTGTAAAAATTCAGTTATCCAACTTGTTCGCTACAGACAAGTCAGTGCGATCGTTCGAAAGATTGTTTTTCCACACATTTTGTGCATAACACGGTATTCATTTTATTTTTCACTCAGTCTCGTGGCAAATTTATATTTCGGGCAACGATACGCGATACACGATGATTCTCTATGAGATGCTTGCGATACGATAATGGAAGTAAAAATAAATGCGACTCGATAGTTATTTGATATTTTTTTTTTGTTTTTATACAATCGTTTTCTGTCAATCACGGTGTTCCCTTTCGATATTAACTGGTTGTAAAAGCGTATAGTAGTTTTATTCTCTCGTCTATGCGTTTATATTTTTTCGTCCTATTGTAATTCGTGTTTTTGTTTCTGAATTTCACGTAGATTTTAAGTTTTTTTTACATACTTCATTCCTTTTTTGAGAAAAATCATTTCTCATTTGGTTAGTCAACCTTACAAAATACTCACGATTAATATGTGATGCGTGGCTTAATGATAATAATCATGAGTACGATAGATGAGTCACATTGCAGTTGCGTATATGTATTATGTAAATTGTCATTTGATGCAATGGCATTTGTGGGAGGCTTTTTAGACGATATGTGAGATGAGCAGAATTTTCTTGTTTACTTGCCAATTCTGTAAAGCATATATATACATTCGTAATTTTCTTTTTCAATGGATATGTGCTTTCAAAATTCAATGAGGTTTTCAATGCAAAGGCTCGGCGTTTGATGATAATGAATGAATTTTAATGGATAATTCGCACGGTATATTTTTGTGCTTTACGTAGGCCTGAAGAAAACAGTAAAAAATGTATTTTTCTCTCATTGAATGGCGACTTGAATGATGATATGTCAGTTTACTTAATGATTCGCTATTTTACCAACATTCTCTATCGGATTATTCTTTTGAAAAGAAGTTCAAAAAGTTTTTTTATTAAATTTTTAGATTTTGAAAACTTGCGGGTTTTTAAAAGGAAGTTATGCAGTAATTTTTTTCAGATTCTTACATTTCATTCAAAAACATTCAAAAAACAAGAGAATTTAATAATTATATATATTATCATAAACGTCAATTATATATCACATTTCATTCTCATTCTTTTAGTTTCGTACTTTCTGTATTACGTAATTCACGAGCTTAAGGATGATCTTTAGTATCGATCGATCTACAGATATGTTACGTTTTTATTTGGTTGTAAGTTAAAAAAGATTTGTATTGTTTCGAGTGCAATTATTATAACCCGAATTCGAATGTAATTCATGTTGAAAAATCCACAGATCGAAGCATATTATTTACAATTCTTTAAAGCTCTGGTTAGATCCTCACAATGCACAATTATGTTATTGCAAATGATTTTTTCACGAATACCCTCCACATTATATATTTAGAGTATACATTAATACCGTTGAATGACTAGTTGAGTAGCTATTATTATTATTACTATTATTATTATTATTCTTTTTCCATCGTGTCAGATTTAATGTTTCTAATTATCATTATTATAGAGAATTAAAAAAATATCTTCAGTTAAATAGAGCCTTTATATTTTTTTTCAAAAAGTATTACTTCAAAGATTGTTGTGAGGTATTATGAAAAAGCCGCGAAGTTTTTTCTTTTTTTTTCAAATTAGACCGTCGTTTTTTTACAAGTGTTCGTATATTGACGAAAGCTTGTTTTTATCTTTATAGATGATTAAAAGTGTGAAAGTATTTACCAAAAGAATTCTCAAAACATTGATCGATTTTTCGAGTTAATGTTATTTTAAATGTGGACCCAAGAATGAAAACAGACCAAAAATTTTTATAAATGTCGATACTGCTTGTATGGCAAAACTTGAATCCTCAGTATTATGAAAGTATTTGAAACTTTATTGTAATATATAATATGAAGATTAATACAAAGATGAAAAGGTTAGATTGACAATGATTGCAAATTTAACGATTTTATTATTCAATAATTATTTCGATTCATAACAATATTATGGAACGATGACTTCATTAATAGATAGTCCTAAGTTATTTTCAAAATTCAATCGATTCACAAATGTATTTATCCGTGTTTAAATAGTGTCTTAAAGTGTATTATGATGTGTTATCAATAAGCAAGTTTAAAATGTTTAATGCATCGTTTTAGAAATTTTTGAATAATGTTAGCTTTTTCATTTATGCTAAACATCATTTTAATTTGTGTATCAATAATCTGTGGTCCATAGCGTTTACTCGATTTGTTTCAATGAAATCGTTATATTATCTCAGTCCCAGTTTTATTACGGAGGAAGACAAAAATCGAACTTATGATTATCAAAGAACATATCGTATTAATAGTATGATGATCTTCTTAAGTTTTGTTATTACAAAACATTACGGCTTTAAACAATAAGCAAGAAGATTAAACTGTGCGTTTTCAGGAATGCAACTGAGACTGAGTTTTTCTTTGAGAATTCATTATAGTACAAAAATTGAATTTAATAACGAAAAAAATTATGTCAATAGCGGAACGATTTCTTTTATTATTGTTACATAGTCGTAAATATTCGTATTTGCTTTTTCATTTTTTTTTGCTATATTGTCCAATGTGTATTGTTGAGATTGAAGTATTACATGTCTTTCCGTATTAAAGACACTCGAAGCGTCTTTAGTTTATCACGGTAAATTGTTACGATTATTAGTCAAGAACTCGCGCGACAAAATGACTGTTAGTTCATATATATATTCAATATTAAAATGACATATTATGGCAGTGTGCTGATTCAAAAATTTCGGTAGAAAAAGGGGTAGAATACGGGTAAATTATTTCTTTCATAAAGAATACTGATTTTTAGGGAGTTATTGAAAATTAAATTAAATTGAATTTTTTTCAGTCCTGTGTATGTGTGATGAGATATAACCATGAAAATTCACAATCTAATGTTAGCAATGGGCACTGATAAAACGATGTGGAAAATGAGATTACATTTTTATGATACACTTATTTTCAGCACCTTATACAATCAGTACACGTGGCGTTTTTATTCAATTCTAAACTAACGGAGCTTTCTATTAGACGATTGAATTTTTTTACTCTGTCGTAAATGTCTATAATGCGCGCGTTAAGTTAACTGAGATCTAGATCATAAAATTTCGAAACTGTTTTTTGCGCATCTTATTAAATTTTTAATTTTAATTTTTTTTTTAAGAAAAGGATTTTTCGTAAAGTGTACAAATGGTTCTCTTGCACTTTATTATTTACAATATCAATAGAGAAAATAAGACAGTTTAATGAAATTTTATAATCAGTCTCATTTTTATTTTTATTTTTCTATGTAATAACATGATTTTTTTTGAATGTTTGTGAGTGAATGATAAATGAAAAAAAAGTTCTATTTAATACGATACACTAACTTTTTTGATGAACATTCGCAAGCGATTAACGAAGCACATTAATATAAGAAACTTGTATCTGAATTGAAGTCTATTGTGATTTTCATCCCTATTCACGAGTTATATTAAAAATTTTTGGTCAATGCGCACTTTTATAATGCGTCAATATTTTAGCCTATTTTGTAAAAAGATTTGAAACAGTAATTATCGCTAAGATTGAAATAATTTATCAAAGTGATTTTTTTAGAACTACGTCAAAATGGACTCAAGTGATGTTTTCGTCAAACTAATAAAACCCTGTTTTGTGTTTTTAAAAACTTATGGTGAATCACCCAAAATACAAAATTATGAAAAATATTACTTGGAAAAATGTTCGAACTTATTTCATTGTTTCTGTTTATGTAATCGTTCTGACAACTTTTTATTTATAAACGTTTACATTTTATCAAGTACACGGACATTCTAAATTGTTACTTGTTCTTTTAAATCTACATTTTGATATCATAATATTCACGATGGAATCGATCAAAATTATCGAGGCGTATACTTCACGGAACAATCGAGGAGAGTCAAAAGATTCAGTGTATGCGGAACAACAATACTGACATACTACGGCAATTTTACGAATAAAATCGATGTATAATTTTAAAGCTTTCTTCATATTGCTCTATCTTATTTTCTGTAAGATTTAATTTTAATCTGTTTCAAACTAGTTGCGTACCATTATTAGTAATTTTTTTTTTCATAAGCACGCAAATTTCATCTAAACATTCGCTAACAATGATAATACTATTAATACGCTTACACGAATAAAGTTGCATTGATCTTCGTTCGTGTATCATTTATCGCTTACATATTTGATCAAGATTAGGCAATTTTTTTTTCTCAACGATATCCATAAAAAAGAAAAAAAGAAATACGAAATATTGCGTTGTTTTCTTTGTTTTGTATCTGTCTCTTTTTTTTTTCGTTAATCCAATCACTGCGCACTGCAATTACATATCGTGTCGTGCGTTCAGTCATTAGTTCAATAACACTAAGTGTTCATAAGAATCCTTATCAAAAGCACATGTATACAGTGTGACTATACTATTTATATGTGTTTATGCATACTTCGGTACGTGTTATGTTTTACATAAACGTCGCTTGATAGTGCATTTTCAATGTTATTCTAATATTCGAGGCTGTTATTGTTAAATTTCAACAATTACCTCGTTTTTCTACCCCCCTTCCCCTTTGTTACACGTCATAATTAACAAGATAGAATCGAATAAAAACTTTGGCGATACAAAGTCTTGGAGAAATCCGATTCAAATCGGTTGTTTCGCGTGAACGCGCGCGGTATACTCGCACACGCTCTCGTCAGCCGTTATTATATCAGACTTTTTTTCATCGTAATACTTTTATGGCTATTATGTTCGCTCATCTAATTGAAATCTGCAATAATTATGCACGAAAAACTTTGCTATCTGTTCGCAGACGTCGTTCATGCTACTCGAAATCTCGTTTCGAATATTTCAAAAAAAAAAAAAAAAAAAAACAATAAAATTGAAGTAATCGGCAAGTAGTCTCGTGTATTTTTCTTCTCCTTCCCGAATGGAAGTATGGGTACCACATACAAAATGGGAACATTTACAGCTACTAGCATTATTGGCATCGTGTCGCTCTCAGTTATCGCCAGAGACACGCGCGCGTGCTCATAAAAACATCGACGCCAAAATCGACCATTTGTTCATTCGTTCGTGCAGGCGATCGCTTGGCGATTCATTCAGTTATGGTAGGCGTATCCAGTGTGATTCATTCGCAGGATCTCGCGTCTCTTCGAGCCTGCGATGTCTTCGTCTCATGGCTTGCCGCCGCCCATTTTGCTGAAGCAGTCGTCGTCGCTGGCCTCGATGTCGCCCTCGACTCCGCGCTCGGCCTCCTCGGCGGCGCCGGTAGCGCCGTCCTCGGTGTCGACGCTGCTCGTCGGCGTCACGAGTTCGCCCGTGCCGTTGCCGAAGAAATTGATGCTCGGCAGTACGCCGGCTACACCGACACCCACGCCGCCACCACCGCCGTGACCGTTGCCACTTCCGTTCCCGTTGCTCATCGAGTTGAGAAAGGGATTGGTCGAGTGCACGCGCGGCTTCACGGCCGGCAACGGGCTGCTGTTGCTGCTGCTGCCGTTGTTGCCGCTCTGAATCCGGCTGAACTTGCTGAGGGCGTCCTGGTAGCTGATGGGACTCGTGCCGGCCGGCGATCGCACGTACTTGCTCGAGTCCTGGTAAGATCCCGCGGAATTGCCGATGGTCGGCGACCGATTGAACTTGGCCGAATCCGGCTGCATACTGTTGAGGTTGAATTTGACCGATTCCGGCTGATTGCCGCTCGCGTTGTAACGCACCGAGTCGTGCGACTGCTGTGGCCCGCTCGGATTGAATCTAATGGTGTCCGGCGGCTGAGCGCCGATGGAATTGTACCTGCTGGATTCCTGCTGGGCGCCGGTAGGATTGTACCTGACGGAATCCTGTTGGCCAGCACCGCCGAGGCCGTATCTAGCCGAATCCTGCTGGGAACCGAAGTTGAATCTGGCGGTGTCCGGCTGACTGTTGGTCGAGTTGAACCTCGGCGAGTCCTGCTGGCTGCCGCTGTTGTGGCTGGCGAATCTCGCCGAGTCTTGCTGGCTGCTGCTGGTCAGATTGAATCTCATGGTTTCCGGTTGTGCGTTGGTGGAGTTGTATCGAGCCGTCGGTGGCTCCTGGGACAAGCTGTTGCTCTGAGCTGCGGCGCCGCTCACGGGCGAACGCGTGAACTTCATGGGGTCCTGCTGCTGCTGAGAGTTGGGGCTAACGATCGCGTTGTTGGACGCGCGATTGAATCTCATCGAGTCCTGCTGCTGCTGCTGCGTGCTCGGGCTCCCAGCGGTAGTGGGCACGACGCGATTGAACGTCGGCGGCACCTGCTGAGCTTGACCCGGTGGTCCGGCCAGGGGCGATCGGTTGAATCTCACGGACTCTTGCGGCTGAGTACCGCTCGGACTGCTGCCCATGGTCGTCGGCACACGGTTGAATCTGACCGAGTCCTGTGGAGAGCTATTTCCGCCGCCAGTCGTGCCCTGAGCGACGCGGTTGAACCTGACCGAGTCCTGTGTCTGCTGCTGCTGCTGCGAGCTCGGACTGCTGGCGTTGCTGCCGGCCGTCGTCGGCACGCTCGGCACGGCGCGATTGAATCTGCTGCCGACCGACGAGGAGTCCTGGTAGGGATTGTTGCCGGCCGGATTGGCGCTGCTGCCCGCGGCACCGGTGGCCGCCGGTCGGCTGCCGCTGTACTTGGATTCCGTAGTATAGCTGTTGGCCAACGAGCCGCGCTGCCCCTTAGCCGATTCCGGATGATAGCTGCTGCTGCTCGGCGGCTCCTCGCTGCTAGGTGAACCTGGGGACGAGACTATCACCTGCGATAGAGAGACACAAGAAGAGAGCGACGTTTTTCAATCATTAATTCGACAAACAATTGACGTGCTCGAGGCTATGCATAATAATTATTTTGTTATTCTGACAATTCAATAATCGGGAATAATTTATTTTATCATCATTACTGTTATTTTATTCTGGAAGCCCATTTGTTCTTTAAACAAAACGTTCTTATCCCAAGTGTCATTCCGTCTAGTGCTGCGAGGCATAAAATCCTAAAAGAGGAGAGGCGATACTCAAATTAATTTTTCTGTTTTTTTTTTTTTTTTCAATCGATTATCAGACGACAGTTAAAATAACACAATTAGCATCAAGTATTAGAGCACTCATAAAAGTCGGATGATCGTGAAGAGAAACCATGGTGTTATTATTGTTAATGGATGATTATAAAAACTGTTACGTTAAGCCGCGACATGAACTTCCGTATAAAGACGTGGAAAAAATTTCAGTACCACCTCGCCACGAATATATATCGACTGCGCTGAGTGTTATATATTTTATTTGCATTGCGGGGTTGGACTAATTTGCATAAAGCGAAGCTGGATTGAGTTATTATACAGATATTCAGGCATTGCACAATCCTTTCATATTTTAACGAAGAGAATAAATGGGACTTTCCATAATGCATCATTCACTTTGATTGTAATTAGATAAATGAGAAGATTATTAATCAATTCATTAAATTTCGATTTAAATGAATCATTGTATTATGCGCAAGCAAACGTTCAGCCCATCAGCGGCATGCATTATTAAAATTTGATAATGTCGAAATAATCGTAAGCTAAAAAATGTAACATGTTAATCATGATCATCATTTACTTGAAGCGTGAGAGAGAGAGGCAATGATAAAAGTGGTTCATTTATTATGCAAGTGATAGAGTGTAACGAGTGCCACATCACACATAGGAGCGAGCAAAGATGGATTTTCGTATAATTAATAGGGTATAAGAGGGTTGATTCGATCGGTGTGTTTTTTGAAAACGAACATAAAAAAAAAGAGGGACGATCCAATAAAGAAAACAATTATAAACGAGGATATGTAGGTCAAAGGCGAGAGCAGCGGGCAAGGATGGCTGAGAAGAGTAACGATAATGTACCTGTGCAAGAAGTGGCTTCTCTGTGCTGTTAGCGATTCGGTAGAGCCGGCAATAGACGTTTGCCCTAAATACGCGATTAAACAGAGTGTAGAGACATTAAATGAACAGATCGAGATAGAAAATCGAGTTTTCGTGCTCCAAAGTCAATTATCATGGGATTTTCGAGAGTATGACGTCGGTATCTCTGAGTTACTGTATTATTACATTTACACAGTGGGGTTTTGTATGAGTGTTAAATGAAACAAAAAAACTTGTAAATTCAAAAGCTAACGAAGAAAAATGCCAAGTGAAAGAGTAGAAAATTTAAAGTAGTATTGTAGCATGCAGAAAAAGTTCGTTCTGCAGCGAGAATCGAGAAAAGTAACTCGATGCATTTCATAGACATCTCTATGAAAAAATTTTGAACTAATAAAAACGTTTCGACGTACGTGCAAGTCGCATGTGGTATCTTTTTTTCTCATTGCACTTTCCACAGTCATGAACGAGAATACAAAACAATGAAAAAAAAGGAACGCGTTCGAGCGAATAAAAGTTTATGAAAAATGTCAAGCGATAAACCGCAGAAAACAAGAGAGATGATGAAAACGAGAGAGGCAGAAGTCGAACGAACCTGCTGGCGCGGTTTGACGGGCGGAGGCGGCGGCGGCCGCGACATAGTTGTTGTAGTTGTTTGCTGCTGCTCCGAGGACGAAGCCACCGCCTGCTGGTGCTGCTGGTGCTGCTGCGTTGACTGGGATTGCTGGGAGGTAGCGTTGCTGATGATGCTGCTGCTGGTGCTGTTGTGGCTTGCGTTGCTGCTGTTGCTGCTGCTGCCGTTGCTGGAGCTGGTGGTGATGCTGCTGGTGATAGGCTGGTGCTGTTGATGAGGCGAGGGTTGCTGCTGCCAGGGCAGCCCGGTTCGAGGCAAGGTTCCCCGCAGCGGCGACTGCGACTGCTGCTGCGCTTGTTGGGATTGATGGATTGGCTGCTGCGGCGCTGGCTGCTGCGGCGATCGCTGCGGTTGCTGACTCGGCGGCTGCTGCGGCGACTGCTGGATTGATGACTGTTGATCGTGCTGCTGCTGCTGTTGCTGCTGCATAAGATGCTGATGCAGCAGCTGAGATGCGCTCGAAACAGGCGGATGATTGCTGCTGCTGCTGTTGTTGCTGTTGCTGTTGGCCGTAGACGTAGTACGTGGAAGCGTTGAAACGACGGAAGTAATCTTGCGAACTGTCTGTGAAATAAGCTACTGATTATCCGGAACTTAGCTGGTTGGCTGGGTTATGGGGATTATTCGATGACTCTCTCTGGAAATTAAGGCAGTTGTTTTCGCGCTTGGGTCCGCTTCCTCTGGCTCCTTGGGATTCGCGACTGGCGCGATCCAATGGAGACAAAAATAGCGGCTGCGCCCTTTTTTTTTACAACTTTTCCAAGAGAGCCAACAACGGCTACTTTTTACTTTTCTTTTTTATTCATTATTTACTCAATTTATTACGGTGAAAATCGTGTCATTTTATTGGTCATATGAATAATGATGACTGTGATAATCATGCGAATGCAATAGAGTTTTCGAGTGATTCGTGAGATAAGTGATACATAACAAAATATGATCGTGACGAACGTGAAAATCAAAATTCGATCGATCCATAAGTTCCATATATAATCAACGTGATACGTGTTTTGTGCGCCAGCAACGAATAATCAATCAATCGTATATAAGAAAAACAACAGTAAGAGTGAAAGGAAAAAGAAAAAAGCATTGCCATTGGTGGATGATGGGTGTAAAGAGCACAGAGCGGGCAATAAGAAACGGATCACATTACCTGACTTGACCGGCCAGATCTCCAGCAGGTACTTGAGCACGGCGATGGGCTGGGTGAAGTCGAGGGGGGCGCCCGTGTCGTCCGAGTGCAGCATGAGCACCGGGCCGAAGCAGACCGCGAGGCTGCCCGGTGACATTTTGTTGCATTGCGAGATCACCATGGCCAGATGATCGAGCAGGTAGATCAGAGTGCACTGCAATTATAATTTTTTTTTTATTATTAAAACTGTTTTTTTTTTTTTTTTATTACAACAGAAGGGGCTTTCTCGAACTCACTTTGTTTACGGTCGGCAGGCAGTCGAGTATGCTGAACATGAGCTTGGCATTGCCCTGCGGGTCGTCCGGCAAGCAGACTCCGAGCGCGTCCACCATCATCTGATAGAGGCACTTGGTGAACAATGGCTCTGGTAGTTCTCGCAGGTAGTCCTTCAGAACGCCTGCGCGCAAAAAATTGAAAAATACCATCGTTAAACGTCGTCGTCGGTTCTTAAAACGTTACGTGACACGAAAAAAAAAAAAAATAAATAAATATTAATCAGCTGCGTGTGTGACCTGTGATGACGTTGATGTCGGGCACGTTGTCGGACGACAAGTCAACCGATCTGGCGTTTCTCTCGAAGGCCTCGCGCAGTATGCGCTTCTTGGTCGCTGATCCGCACAGTCTGTACAAACCTGCTCGCGGCGGGTAAAAGAAACAGTGAACATTTTTAGGTGAAATCTGACTGGCCTCGAATCGGTTAATTAATCAATGATTTTTCACATTCACACATGACGATCGTAATGGAATGGCACATAATTGTATAAAAATAGAGCTATGAACTGATTTATTTTCTTTTCTTTTCTTTTTTTATGATTTCTATAAGTGATCGTATGTATACATGAAGTGCATATGGGTGAAGGTGAAGGTGCAAGTCGATTTATGAGCTTGTGCGGGCTCGCAACATTTTCTCGATGATTAAGAAAATTTTGTGAGACCTACAGTGGTTACCTATGATGTCTAAACCACGCCTCTCGACCTCCTCGACGCAGCGCCAGATGATGATGGGCACGTTGGGCACCCCGCTGCCGCCCATCGCCAGGGCGGTCGACACGCCGCCGGGCACCCCACCCGTTTTCGCCTCTCGCGACACCTGCGTATGTATTATTAACAGTACATGAAATCGAATCGCAAAAAAAAAAAGATAAAATACACATGAAAAAAAGGCCACTCACGACCGTCTCGAGATCGATGCCGAAGAGGGGCGCGATCCTGCCGGCCAGCGAGACGACGGGCAGACAGCGCCTGCGGAACGTCTGATTGGCGTCGGTGTACCTGAGCCGCAGATAGATGGTGCCGCGGGGCTCGACCTTCACGGCCAGCTGGTGGAGCGGCGACTCCTTGAACAGCGTGGGCAGATAGACCGAGCCCTTGTAGCAGAGCTTGTGGCGGTACTGCGGGTCCCAGGAGTAGACCAGCAGATCCAGCTGACGATTGCCGACGAGGTCCAGCTCGAAGTTCTCGTCCCAGTCGAACATGAGGTCGCCGGTGCGCACCACAGTGCGCGCCTTGTGCACCCGGTCGCACTCCAGCACGCAGTAGAGATCGCGCAGCGCGCAATTCACCAGGCTGCCGTTCGAGCCGTTGTTGGCGTTAGCGTTATTGCCGTTGAGGCCGGACTGTGTCGAGCCGCCGGGCGTCGTCACCGCCGCCGAGTTGGTGGGATTGTTGACGCGCAGACCGCGGCCCGCGAGCAGGTGCACCCAGAGCAGGCCGCTCACCCCGTTGACGAAGTCGCTGCTGCTGCTCTGGTTCTCGGCCAGGGTGAGCAGCGAGCTCGTCGTCGAGCTCGGCGTGCCCACCTGGGCCGGCTTCTCTATCTTGTATTTCAGGAACTCTGCGCGTCGCGGTAAAGTCAAGTTTTAAACACATGGGTCAATGAGTTGTTATTATTATTTTTTTAATGTGTCAGGTTTTTTCAAAGTTTCCATTTATTGTTTACTACGTGTATAGTAGTCACGATTAGACACTTGAGTGTTGCGCATCGACACTCTTAAAATCCTATCTGAGCTAGTGCGTAAGAAAGCTTCAATTCATTACTGACCAATTGTGGGTGTTCTTAATACCCGTATATTATTTCATCCCCAATATCATTTTTATTATTTGAACAAGAAAAACTAATAATATTCATTTTTTCGATTTACTCATCAATATGGAATAAACATGGTATATATACCGTACGAAAATGTTTTTGCCACTTGCGAGTTTGCAACACTCCATCTGTTGATGGAATCGAAAAGCTTGCAGTGGAATATCACGCCTTTGATTACGATAAATTGCGCTACAATACAACACGTATTCTGGAATATTAATCCTTATAATTTCTTTAAAAAAATCCAACTCCTTTTTACAATAAAATAAGGAACGTTGTAAGAGGTAAATTTCGCAAAAAAAACCGCAAATAATTTTTTGAAAAATTTGTCTTGCAATGAACATAACATCATTATGTATAGTCGCGAGTTCTATTTCCACGAGGTAGAAGCGAGCGAAATACTCTACATTCCTTCGATCAGGATCCCGCTCGTTTTTCACGAACTAGCCCGTCAAAGATTCAAGATAACAATGGCACTGGGAACAGCGATCGAACTCAACGATACAACGTCTCGTACTCACCAGCTGGATTAATGTCTAACAGTCTTTGCTCGATGGGCCGGGTCGGCGTGGACGTCGAGCCACCGGCGCCCAGAACACCACCGGCACCGACGGCCGCCCCCCGGCCGCCGGCGGCGAGCGCCGACATGACCGCCGAGTGATGATTGTTGTTGTGCGTCATGGCGGTCGCGGATGAGGACGAGGACGAGGGCTCGAGGTCGGCCATGCCCCGCATGCGCCTGATGCTGTTGGCCCGCTGGCTCGCTGCGCTGCCCAGGGTGTTCTTGCTGGCCAGGGCGGCGCGCACGTTCGAGGCCACGAGGGCCGACGAGGTGACGCGCGGATTCGCGTAGCGCGAGTGATGCACCCCGCTCAGGCCGCCGACGCCGCCCAGCTGATGATGGCCGGACGACGATGCCGCCGCGGCGGCGACCGCCGAGCTGATGGCCGTGGAGGCGCGCAGATTCGCCAGGTTGACCTGCTGCGCCGAGGCCGAGCGATGCGACAGTCGGTCGAGCGTGCTCGTGGCGTAGGGCCGATAGCCGTAGGTCGCGTAGTCGGCCTGTATTTTTTTTTTTTTTAAGATAACGTACGAAGGAAGATTAGCCAACTTGTTGCGTTGTTTACACGTAATATGATAAAAATACACGCGTTAATTACGATCCTAATGTAAAAAAAGATAAAAGCAGGATTTTCGCGCACGACTATACCGTACAAGGCGGCAATAGAGCACTCTCGAGCTCCGCAGCTTAATTAAGCCTCGAGCACGTTCTCGCGGAGATGTATGCGATACGATACGTATATAATGTATACACGTGCAGCTCTCGATGTATGTATACAGTCAGAGACACGCGTGCACGCATCGCATAAATTTCATTATAGCTCTCTGGAGCGAGTCCAATGCCGCGCATTATAATTCGGGGAATGCAATAATCGAAAGACGGTTGGGCTTTGTCGTGCTCTGCATCGGTACGACGCGTATATACAAGGGTTGTACAACGGGAGACGCAGGTGCGTTATGCAGTAATTACAACGAGGATCGTTCATCGTCATTTTTCGATTCGATGCTTTCACAGAGTTAGATGAATTTTAGGTAAATCTAATCACCAGAAGTGAAACTTCAGAGTTCTTTTCCCCGGTTAAATTTCCTTTCTGAAGTTTTATTTAAGTTTGCTCGATTTTTGATTTGCTTGAACTTAGTCATTTTTCATGTTTTTTTAATGATCTTTCTTTTTTCATATATTTCATATATTTTATGCCATCAATGAATTTAATTACAGAGAAATTTATTTGACTTATACAACTATTTTTACTTCACCACTTGCAGATTTACTATACTCGCCATCTAATGGCAGAGACTTAAAGTGATATTATCGAATACAGTGGTTGAAAATCAGTCTAAATTTTTTGAAACAATTGCCATTTTAAAATGTGCTTAATATTTGCAATACAATTGTATAAGAACAATTACTATTTGTTACAAGCCAAATAATGTTTATTTATTTCAAAACATGTTTGATCATTGGTCATTTCTATCAGGATTCCATTAGCTTTAAGATTAGCAATGAGTGAACGATTCTTGAATTTATTTCTACAGTTAATCTTTTTCAAAACTTTTATCAACTTAATTTTGAAGAGTAAAAAAGTTATTCTATGAAATAATAATTACTCAAAAATTAAATTTTTTTTCTTTTTTGTTAAGTTATTAGTGGATTTAAAAAATCAAATTAAGCTTGGAAATGTCAAAAAAAAGAAGTACCTACGTCACGCGGGGTTCCCAGTACTAACCGCGCTCAACTTTGTTTATATTCGGTGATCGGACGAGAACCGTAGCTTTCAAAGTGATATGAACGTAGACAGAATGTCATAGAAACATATCAAAATTTAACCGAATTTTTTTTTCTTCTCTCTATTGCACCTTTATTTATTTATTTTATCCCACGTTTTCGGAGCAAGTCATAATTACGAGTGGGTTTCATGTGACAATGTTGAGGGTACTTAAAACACTTTAAAAATTTATATTTCAATAGCGTGGAGTGTGGAGGGCATCGAACACAGCGATCATTAAAAAAAAATGAAAATCTCAAATGCAACTCGAGCTATATCTATTTTAAGATTTATTTGTAATATACAGCGTGCCTTTTCTACTTTACTAAACAATTGAAAAAAGTAATTCGGATACATCATCCCCACACCTTTATATCATACTAGAATCTTACTACGCGCACAAAGCATACTCGTAGTCGACTCGTAGTTCTCCGTATAATCGCTCGGATATTTAAGCAAATTATATGTACCAAAATGAATGAAATTTTCATAGCTATTTCGATGTAGTTTTAACAAATCCCTTTATGTATCGCAGTATATTACTGAGCATAGCCAACCGACATTGGAGGGGGAAAGTATCGCCAAGGAGCGACACAGTCGCGAGGTCGAGTCGCTAATAACGTACTAGTACAGTGTGTACAATCGCCAGTGAGTTTGTGCAATAAGCAAATGTTTACAAATTAGTGATACGAAGATTCGAGTTACAGTGTTGGCTACTCAAGGCATCTAACCTCAAATATGTTCTCCGTGTAAATTGCGAAAATTCACTGTGATTTCATTACAATCAATCGAATGATGGAAAGCCAAGAGGGCACAGTCAGGTAAAACATGTTTTATGCACGACGATACATTAATTGAAACTTTACTAATCAACAAACTTTATCATTCTTAAGAGTAAAAGAAGAGACTAATGACGTATGGCCAGATGCCGTCGACGACGATATTTTCGATTCGGTGGACTCTTACGATGTCAAAAATGTTCAAACATTCTCGTTTCATGAACCATCAGTGAGTTGAATGATTCGAATTATGTCCTGTTTCTTCGCTATCAAAAACTACATTACACAATTTTAATTTTAGACAAATAACATGAACGAGTCTATGCCGTTACAGAGGAAGTTAGATGAAGAAATATTTATAGATGATGAGTGCGAAGATGTTAAATATGAATTGAAATCATTGACAACTTTCTGCAAAACAGAGTATCAAAATTATCCACCATTTGTGAAAACAGAAAACAAAAATCAGCTCAATGAAATAAATAAAAATATATTCATTGATTTCGAGTGCAAAAATGTTAAACCGGAAATGAAGTTTAAATCCACAAGCATCTGTAAAACAGAGAATCAAAGTTGTCTACCTATTGTGAAAATAGAAAATGAAATTCAAAATAATTATTCGCATGATGAAGATCGGGTACTTTTGATACAAACAACATGCGATCATAATGATAGTCAATTTCCATCTTATGAAAAAAAAAAGAACCGAAAGACTTTTAAAAGAGAATTAAATCTGAAAAAACACATCTACTCGGTACATAAGGGCATTAAACCATATGCATGTAAAATTTGTCATAAATTATTTGCCTACAAAAGCTACATTAAACGGCATGTCAACACAGTACATAATAAGAGAAAGCCCTTTAATTGTGATGTCTGTCAAAAATCATTTGGATACAAAAATCATCTTAGAATTCACATAAATGCAGTACATAATCAAAACAAACCCTTCGAGTGTGACAAATGTCACAAATCATTTGGGGGAAAAAGTACTCTTAAAAGACACATAAATGCAGTACATTATCGGAGCAAACCCTTCGAGTGTGAGATTTGTCACAAATCATTTGGAGAAAGGGGTACCCTCAAAAATCACTTAAATACAATACACAATCGAAGCGAAACCTTTGAATGTAATATTTGTCACAAATCATTTGGATGCAAAAATAACCTCAATAAACATGTAAATGCAGTACATGATCGTAGTAAATCCTTTGAATGTGACATATGTCACAAATCATTTGTAGAGAAAAATAAGCTCAATAAACACATAAATGTAGTACATAATCAGAACAAACCCTTTGAATGTCATATTTGTCTTAAATCATTTGGACAAAAAAGTACCCTTAAAACTCACATAAACACAGTACATAATCAGAGCAAACCGTTTGAGTGTGACATTTGTCACAGATCATTTGGAGAAAAGGGTAAACTCAATAGGCACATAAGTATAGTACATGATAAGAAAAAACCCTTTGAATGTGATATTTGTCATAAATCATTTGGACAGAAAGGTAACCTCAATAAACATGTAAATGCAGTACATGATCGTAGTAAACCCATTGAATGTGATATTTGTCACAAATCATATGTAGAGAAAAATAAGCTCAATAAACATGTAAATGCAGTACATGATCGTAGCAAATCCTTTGAATGTGATATTTGTCACAAATCATTTGCTTATCACAGCTCCATCGAAAATCACGTCAACGTTGTACATTATCGGAGTAAACCCTTTAAATGTGATATTTGTCACAACTCATTTGGGTACCAGATTCAACTCAAAAGGCACGTTTTGAAAGTACATAATCTAAGCAAACTCTAGGAGCATATAATTTGTCTAAAGAAATTTGGACGAAATAGGATTTCTGAAATTACATTAGTAAGCTCCGCAATTTTAGAAATTCTTTTTTATAAATATCCTTCAATTTAAAAAAATAATAAATTATTTCAAACTTTTATTTATTTTGTTGTGATTGTGAAAACCTACCCGCATTTCTTACATTATCTAAAATGTGAATAAAATTTCCCAAGCATCCATTCTAGTAGAGAATCCTTGGTTTGGAGCTAGAATTACTTCTTAACTTAACACGCTAACCCCATAACTGATTTCGATAAACCCAGATAAACTAAGGGGTATCAGTTTGCAATCATCGACCCCGATCAACTACGTACCGTAAGGCCATCACTTTTTCAAAGCGAGGATATATTAATCAATAAAGCCTGTCCTTAAAAACACCAGTAAAAAAAAACTCTACGATGCGTGCCCTTAATATTTTTTTTTTATTCATACCTGATTGACGGCCGCGTGTATGTTTTCGGCGCTGTAGGTGTAACGAGGCGGCCGGCTCGAGGTGGATCGTATCTGATCGTAGAGGGCCGACGTACTCGGCGTCCGGCTCAGCCAGGCCTTGTACTCGTCCGACGTGAAGACCGACGTCGACGACGGTATTCGTCCTGCAATATTTTTTTCCGCAATGAGCACATGCGAGTATCGGGCGACAGAACGTAAAACTGAATGAATATCATTCGAAAAACGTCGGTCCTTTTTTTTTTTTTAATTAGCCTCGTCGTTCAGTCATTATACAGAGGTTTGTACTGTGGGTATAGGTTGCATGAGAACATACGATTTATTAATGTGTGCTGTTTATATACGTTTATCAGAAAATCAAACAAACATCATATGCTAATTAAGCGCTTGTCTAGCTCTATATAATAAGTCTATAGATCAAAGTATCGTGAAAACAGTAACACACAATCAACGATGCAGCTAAGTTCGATATGATGAAAAAATCGGTCATGATACAAAATGTCATATAAGTACAATGAGAAAAATAAAAGTCAAAAGATATATTTGTAACATCGATGAATTAATGATTGATTAATTTTTTTTATACTTTTGTCGAGTACTTCGTGGGTACAGTGGGTAGGGTGTATTTTACGAATGATGGATGAGCTGTATATTTTTTTTGTTTACGTTACCTCGATCCTGTCGTATGGAGGGCATTTCCGGTGCCGAGAGCGCCCCGTCGTCCTCGTCAATGAGACTCTGCGCCAGGGTGCTAATTCCCGATCTTAGCCCGCCCTGCTGGTGTCCGCCCGGCAACGTCCTGACGCTACGCGGCAGCGAATTCGATCGCAGGCCTAAAACATGCGTGCGCAGCGTTTTCGCTGTTCGCGGCAATTCGTTTAATGAGAATGATCGAACGGAGTCGCGCGACGGCTTTGTTTTTTTTTTAACACACATTTTTATATGATATGACAGTTCTGAAATGGGCTGGAAATTTCGGAATGGAAGTTGAATTTTGACTTGAACGCGCTTGAAAATTTTATGGTTTTTGCTTTACATTCAACGCGATTTTTCAATGCGAGATATATTGACGAGCGAGCATGTGGACGTTGCCGTGGAAAAGTATTGGTTTATTGTGTGTGAAAACTTTTCATGCCAGTGTATCCAATACATCGCTCTATTTTGTTTTATCTATGGTTTGTATAGTAGAATGATACAGTAGTATGAGTATGTCTAAGTTTAATTGCTAAAAACATACTAAATTGCAGTTATATATAAACATTTAGATGATATGTAATTTTTGTATTGTGATGTCATCTATCATATGATATATATTTTTTTCATTAAATCATTTAACAAGTTGACAGAAGACAATGAAAAAAAAAAAAAAAAAAAATACGATACTGAGACGTGAATGGCGATGTGAAATTGCCGTGTTGGTAATAAAAACAAAAATGAGAAGACTTTTTATGATCAAAGCTCCAACGCATAAACACACATATCCGTGCTTGCAGAAAAATGTTATTGCATATTATAGTTTACGGACTGCACGTAAGATATAGTGTGAGTTGTATAAAACTAAGATAAAAACACTCAGATAAAACGTTCATACGCTAAGATATGTGATTTATAAAAAATGTTCTTATCGGATGATATTTCATCCTTCAACTAATTTGTTATTTATAAAATACTGTTTAATCATTGAATTCAATCTAAAAAAAAGAAAAAGGGACAATACGTACGACGTATTGCCTGTGCATCAACAACTAGATCAATCAATATGCTAATTCAAAAATTGTATAAATATTACATCGTATTCCGTGTGAACTTGTGTGATGTTTAAATATAAAAAAAAAAAAAAGAAGAAGTCGAAACACCGAAAAGTAACAAAAACTGCCTCGCCTCGGGAGGAGGGCAGGGGCGTCGTCGCTCACCTGTGCTGCCGAGCTGCGAGCGCGACAGGGTGGCCAGATGCGACACGGCGCTGCTCGGCTGGGGATTGTTCATGTTGTGCCTGTAGTAATAGTAGGCCGAGCGCGGCGAGCTCGAGCACGTGGCCTCGGTGTCCGAGGCGTAATCCAGCGACGGCCTCTGGTGGTGGCGCCTGGTCAGGGTGCCGTACTGGGCGGCCTGGGAGCCGCGACCCCCGGTCCCGCTCACGGACGACAGCAGATCGTTGCCGGCCATGCCGTAGCGCGAGCCGTAGCGCAGCGCCGCCGACGCGCCGCCGCCGGTCTTGAGGCTGGACCTGAGCAGGGTGTGCCTCGCCGGCGTGGTGATGCTCGTGTAGTCGACCCGCGGCAGATGCTGATCGGAGCCGCTGCGCGGCATCAGTCGGCCCGCGGCCGAGTGCGGCTGGCCGTAGGCGGCGTAGCCACCCGATGACGAGCCCATGCGGCCGATCGTGTGCATGCCCTGGCCGGCCGACATGCGGCGCGACGACGAGCCGTTGGCGATCGACGTCGTCGACGGATAGAACGAGTGTACCTGCGTGCGTGCGAAGCGATTCGCAAACAAATTTTTTTTTTTTTTTTTGGTTAAATTCGTTATTCGTGATACGAAGAAGGAGCGATCGTTATGGGATCGTTTATTTTTTTTGTTTGTTATTTTTACTCGTCGACCGTGTTCTGGTAGAAATGCCCAAAATTTTCAAACGAGGAAGGGAATACATTAAAAATTTCCTCCGTGCTTTGACTTATATCATTATTTTCAATTTGCTACTTGCGGATTTACAGGATACAGGTACTCGCCATCTAGCGTCGGAGACTCAAAGTAATATTATCGTATCCAAAGTAGATCTACATTTTTTAAAACAATTTTCCGGTCATTAAGCCATTACCAATATTGAGCATTTCTACCGGAATGTTGAATGAGAAATGTTCGAAGCTTTTTGCGTATAAATACGATATATTCGATTCATTCGTTATGAACAAAAAGCTCGCGTGCAATTATTTTTTTCACTGCGTAATGTTAGTAATAACGACAAGTTATAAGCAATTTTTCGTTGTTGTTACGATGGACTCTCAAACTTTCCCCTATTTCGAGCTGTCGTGTCAAAAATGATTGTAAAGTAACGAGCTCGATAGGGGAAGTTCGTGATCCGAAAATAAGCAAATTTTTCTATGGATGTAAATGTATGTCATTTTTTCGTAAATAATATTTCTTTGATAATTTTTGCTGCTAGTAAAACGGAAACAAAACGGCAAATAATAAATTGCGATAAAGCTGAGTACAATACAAAACACACACGCATGAACAAAGAAAAAAACAATACATCTAAAATTACTACGATAGACAAGCAGGTGAAAGAACACAGACAACGATGACACATGATGGCACACACACTGGTTATTTCCTAATGTATATCGATATATAAGGGTTAGTCACATATCAGCAAGCTTCATTACGAGGTCAATAGATTGTTAGTATGATTTTCAGGAAAACAAATCAATCGGCCAAATTATAAATTGATTTATTATCGACGTGACGCATAAGTTGCCTACATCAATAATGAATCTTTCAACTTTTAATACTATTTTAAAAAGGCGTTTCACACATTGAATACGGTAACAAGTGTAACATCGTTTGCTCGAGGCAAAAAACAGGCTCGAGGTTTTTCGATCAAATTTTTAAGTGCCACAACAATGTCAAACTTGTTTCGTATGTTACATGTTTCAAGTATTATGCAAAAATATCAATGGATATTAATACAGTAGCTATATGGTTTTATCAAGAAAATTTGTAAGTGCTATTACCTTTGTGAAATCCTGGATTGATTTCAATGGAGCGCGTCGTGTACGTTTACATAGAATCGACAAGTTCAATTAGTTAATTTTTTTTCTCTCTCTTTTTTTTTTGCATTTTCATCGTTCAGTTACGATACGTTCTGATATCGATCTACCGTACGAATGATAAAAAAAAAGTAGTACAAAAAAAAAACATTATTTTTCCTCGAGAATCACCATTACTTTATCGACGTTCGCGAAACCAACGAAAAAAAGTATCAAAAAAAAAAAAAAATTTTTTTTTGCATTTTTCGGACGTTCATCATCGTCGCCATAGTGACCTTAGAGAGTGGAGGGCTGACACAGTGAATGGAGTATAATAATAATATAGATATAATATAAGTACGACTTGGTGCAATATAATGAGGTGTGAGAGGTGCTTTCGATCCACATCGTCTAAGACATCTATGCGTATTATAAAGTTACAATAGAGTATTCTCGATCGACGCTCGAGCACAAAGGTGAGAGGCGTATAATGCGTTTTCCAATCAAAACGACGACAATGTTATCTTTATGCTCTTTTTTTCGTCGAAGGGAATACTCTTTTGTCGGTGCTGTATAAAATTAATACGTTTAATAACGATAATAATATATATGTAGAAATGTAAATCGTGTGTACGTTTGACTCCGCTGAAAATGCAACGATCATTAATAATTGTGCATCGGATATGGGACTATGTTTGGCTAAATATCGTGAAAACAATCAATTCGTCAAATCATATATAGACTACCCACTATGACACATTTCAGCAGAGTCAAAGCAACTATATATCTCATGACGATATAAGTAAGAAAAAATTCATAGGTTCGGTACGAGCACGAACGCACGTGTATAACAAGAAAGGAAAAAAATATATATCTCCCGCTGCACTTCGAGCTGTGCACGTATTATATATAAAAAAAAAATATATATATATCATATGCGAGTCGTCGTCTCACCTTCTCGGCCAGGCTCTCGAGCGTCTTGGGATAGCCGCGATCGTACGGCTGGAAGTGCTGGGCCTGGGGCCCGGGCTTGGGCTGCTGCGTGATCACCGGCGGCGGCGGCGGCTGATACGACCAGCCGAGCTGGCTCTCGGGCCGCGAATTGTAATAGAGGTCGCCGTTGCTGGCCATCGCCTGATTGATCTCGTGGCTCGAGCCGAGGCCCGCCAGGCCGAGCTTGGAGCGCGACGGCAGCATCTCGCGCCCGTCGCCGCGGCGCCTGTCCCGCTCCAGGGTGCTCATGTGATGTTGTTGCTGCTGCGACTGCGACTGATGATGATGATGGTCCGTCTCGTCCTCGTTGTTCAGCTCCTTCTTGATGACGACGACGGGCGGGCCCTTCTGCTCGTTGCAGCGATTGTGGCCGCCGACGAGCTGGTGCGGGCCGTGCCTGATGGCAAGCAGCAGCCGCCGCGGTATCGACATGATGATGACCACGTCGTCGAGGCTCATGTGCGTCACGTCCACGAGATTCACCGCGAGGATCTCGTCGCCCACCTGTATATATATATGCTATATGTAATAAGGCACGACTTTTGTGCGGGAAAATAAGCTACTCGAGGAACTATTTTTGTGAGGTCGAGACGTGCACTCGTGTATACGGAATTTATTTTTTTGTTGCACAAACCTTCAAGCAGCCGCTATTGTAAACGGCCGTTTCTACTGCTATCCTGGAGATGAAAACGCCGTCGTTTCTGTCGAGGCCGTTGCCCTCGCGTATGTACAGGCCGAGGGTCTGCCCGGGCCTTTTGATAATCTCCACAAAGTGGATGGGATGCTTTGAATCCTGCACACGCGCACACACACACGAGTAAATCAGTCCGAGGAAGAGATCAACGTTAATAGGGCAAAATCTTCTCTCTCTCTCTTTTCTCGTGCACGACTGAATTCATCCTCGATTCTCTCGTTTAGAAAAGTATAGAGAGAGAGAGAGAAAAAATAATTCATAAATACGAAAGTTAATAATAATTTACCTGTATCGCGATGAACTTTTTCGCCGCCTCGGAGGCGTGCCTGCCGAGCTGTCGGGGCTCGATGATCCTGACCACCATCTCGCCGTGCTTCTCCACGGCCTCGAGGGCCGCGGCCGTCGACGCGTCGTGATCATTCTCGATGGTCTCCAACTGACGGAAGATCTCGCTCGTGATGCCGCTCACCTATATGCGACAGGTTGGATACGACGAAAAAAAAAGACGTAAAAAAAAAACATACCCCAGATAAGACATCGTGTATGTAGTTACGTATAAAAAATATATATATGTGTAGGCGTACTACAGCGTAAAACGTGATATCTTTACAAGCGCTCGCGGAGGGACATTTCAAAGCCTGTCGAGTCCGTTCGGATCCCGGAGATGTGGCTTACATACACACACATAAACTCGACGTATATGTATCTCGGTGACACGAGAGCCCGGAATATGGTTTACAATGCCCTTTGACTTGGTTTTCGCAGCGAGAAGGGAGATATTCGTTCCGTCTGATATGTACGTATGTACAGGGCGCCGCCGCGCGTAATTTCGAAATCCAGGCTATGTTTGCGCGTTTAATTGCCATGGGAATCGGCTAGTAGTAGTACCTATATACGCGAGAGTCAGAGAGAACTCTCGAATCGTCGTCGTCGTCGTCGTCGTCGGTGTTGCGGCCCCGAGCACACGTTCTCGGTAAAATTTATCCCGATATAAAATATGCATTTTACACGCACACGCGATGTATATATAGAGCTCGATAAAACATTTAACGCGTTTTTCGCTCTTGCCGTGCGGTAGTGGCACCGTTTGAATTTTGTCTCGAGCGCCCGCGCGACAAAACGTCAATTATCGATCGATACGATAATTATCGTGTACGCGACACGATGCACGCCATATGTATATAGCTATATAATTCATATACTACGTACCTTTCTGAAGTCACCCTGGATGACCATAGGCGGCGGATCCTTGGGACGCAACTGGTTGACGTTGGCCTGCCTGCCCGGACTCGCCGTTATGTCCGTCACGTCGCCGCGTCCTTCCTGCGCTCAGGCGAACGAAGAAACGAGACAGAAAAAAAACGTGTCAGAATGTATGGAATCGATTTAATACTTTATAAACAACGATTATGACCATGACGTATTTGATCTTTTTTGGTGAATTTTCATAAAATTGCGCTAGAACTATTTAACGTATAAAACGACATGCGCTTCGTTCGCTACACGTACATATGACATAATAATAATATCGAATGAATGAACGAAGGTGAGTCATGATTTTTCGTGCGTCGCCGCCACCGCCGCAAAAGACAAACACCCCGTGGATATTACGGCACGTTGTGCACGTATAAATGTATCTATATATATTGAAATGCACACATAAATAATGTATTCATGGAAACACTGGCGTCTGATTCGGCATGCATTAAAACGTAGATGTACATTCGCGCGCGCGCGTCAAAGAGAGAAAGAGCGGAAGATGTCATCTGCAGATATATCATATAAAATATTCCACTTTATACGATTCAAATGTATATCGTATCGCAAACTTTCTCTCTCCGGTGTATTACGTGTGAGATAGCGCAGAAAACGTTGCATCCTCTCTCTCGCTTTGACCTATTACACGTATTTAATATATACGTAGTTTATATATTCGTCGCGCGACACGCCGTGTATATGAATCGATTCGTGCGTATAGGTTTATAATAAACATACGCGTGGATGAGAGAAGATTATCGTATAGACGCGTTCGCAAATCGAGATATATAATGCCGATGTAACGACAATTAGAACGAGAGCGACAGTCGATGAAAAATGATACAATGATGGTGATGATGATGATGATGATGATGATGCTGTCTGCGTTTAATTGACATAAACGCATGGTCGAGGTATACATGAACTGTATATATGATAGATACATCGAAGTATGTAATTTACTTAACAATCAAAACGTGATCGCATTCCACATTCCGTGCGACAGATAAAATAAAAAATATATATAAATTCCAGGGGGTCTGAAGGGGGGGTGAGTTGGCGAGCAGTAATCGGGGGCGGCAGCTACGATGTGTATCATCGTGTAATAATAAAACGAGGATCGGTGTATAAATATATACGTACGCGCGTGTAACCGGTAGCATGTCAGCGTATTTTCTGCCGTAATACTTCTTTCTTTCTTTTTTTTCAAACCACACGAAAAAAAAGAAAAGAAAAAAGTTACACGACTCGCTGTACGCTGTACATCGGATGTTAACAAAACGACGGAGGAAAAAAAAGTAGTACCGCGATGTAGTACTCTGTCAAAAAAAAAAAAAAAACTACGATGCAGATACGTTGATAATAAATCCATGCATACGGAGCAAACATTTTAGCTTGCCGAGTGAAAATGATGATCTTTAGCTCGCTCGCTCGCGCATTCATACACGCATGCAGCATATTCCGCGCTGAATGGAAATAAATTCAAAGAGGGAGAAAGAGAGAGAGAGAGAGACAGACCGAAAGTTCCGATGCAGTTTACATTATTATACAGACACACACGCGCACACACACAAGTTCGAGGTAATAACCCGGTGTGGTGGATGGCTGCTGCCGTTGCCGCTGGAGCCAAAGGTTGCTGATCTCTCCCACAATGAACGTATATATATATGTGTACAGCATATATACTCACTAACATACATTCGACGCAGGCGCGGCAGCAACTTAACACGATTTTCATCATCGCATCCCCGTTCCTTCGCTGCTCGCTCTCTCTGTCTCTCTTTCATATTTTTTTTTTTTTTTTAATTTTTTTATTTTACGGCGATGCCTTCGACGTTGTTTTACTCCACCGTGTTTTTTCTTTAATTTCGGATGATTGACGATTAACGAACACATCGATAGTATAACAATATGTAGATGCAAAAAAAACGTTTACGGGTTTGTAAGAGGATCGTTCTCGTAACTTATTAACACACATATAGAAGTATATAATAATGCCACATAGAATTCATAATAAAAAAGTCGAAATACTACGTATGGGGGTAGTGTGTGCTTTTGTGCATTGGCTTAAAAATGGGGGGGGGTCGGTTTGAGAGAAAAAGGGGGTGTAAGGGGGGGGGGGCGCTAAATATATGATATATGTCACAGAAAAGACACAGAGAGAAAGAGAGATAACGTTACAAAGAGAAGGAGATATTAACATGTACTGAATACAAAGTGAATCGACTATATATATATATATAATATAATGATGCATTAAAAAGGAAAAAGAGAGACACATGAGATAAATAAAAGAAGATGATGAACAACAAGACGTGAGCTTGTTAACATTAGTTGTTTTTTTTTTGTTCACGTGAAAAAGACAGTCAGAGATAGATAGATTGAGAGAGAGAGAAGAGAGAGAAACCTCGGTGAGAACGGCCCGGACGAATTTAAGGCATCGCGTCCTGAGGCCCGCGCAGGGCAGCAGAAGGACGATCCAGGCTCTCGAGGCACTGCGACTGCATCGGGCGGCGTTGCACAGGCTCTCGGTGGCGCCGCCGCCTCTTGCTCCAGTGCCCGCTGCTGTAGCTGCACCACCACTTCCACCGTGTATCAGCCTGTTCAGATAGGCCATGGGCTCGAGGTCGTTTGCCCCGCTACAGCAACGCGTACTACCGCCGTTACTCATCGTTTCTTTTTTTTTCTCTCTCGACGGCTAGTATTATATTTTATCAACTGCTGGCCGTATATAATGCGCACATACACAAACACGCGCGCGGGGGGAGAGAGAGTTTAGCTGCTCCTCCACGACGACACACAATCGCACACCCACTTTGTAATGATAAACCCGCGATGTGTATCATATATGGCATTCGC
Organism: Trichogramma pretiosum; assembly: GCF_000599845.2. Classification (NCBI taxonomy): domain Eukaryota; kingdom Metazoa; phylum Arthropoda; class Insecta; order Hymenoptera; family Trichogrammatidae; genus Trichogramma; species Trichogramma pretiosum. The sequence goes on from NW_019640811.1 coordinate 1,145,300, forward strand.
GTGTGTATGGGTGTGTGTGGATGTGAGTGTGTGTGTTGTGCCGATCAACCCCCGAGAGAGAAAGAGAGATAAGTACGCGGATGGATGGAGATATATTCAGATACAGAGATAGAGATCGACGATTTTTTTAGAAATAATTATATTTATGGTTGCTTTTCGTTTGGCTCGGCCGTTTCGTCGATAAATATATCATTTTTATATTATTAAACGCTCGACGCGTGTTTGCATATCAATTATGTACCTGTTTGCGATAGAAGAAGCAACCTGTACCGCCACGATCGCACATTTTTAACACACTTTTTTTCTTTTCGTTTAACGATTATATTTTATTTAACTTTTTTTTACTTTTATATTTTTTTTTTGCACTATTTGAACTTTTTGGTATTATTTCCAAGAGAAAAAAAAGACACAATATCTTCGTTGCCTGTCGTTATAACTATGTGGGGTTTTTTTTCTTGTTGCTGCTGCCGATGTTGCACTTCACATTACAATTCTCATTGTTGTTGTTGTTGTTGTTGCTCGTTGCTGTCAATCCATCCCTTGGCGCGCACGAAACCTCGGATCAACCCATAGTTGCCGCACACACACACACACACACACGCACACACGGAGTCGGGGGTGCAGCTCAACTCGGGCTTCGCGAGCGGAACAACACGGCTCGCAGCTCGTTCGCGCACTTCCGCATCGCGTACATGCTTCTGCTTCTGCTTCGTCTTCTCTCTTTTCCTTTTCTCTCGCTGCTGTCTCTTGCTCAACGTGGTTTTATATACGGGGGGCCTCGCGGCTGGTGTGCGGACTACTGCACACACACTCGTTGCACTCCAAAATACACGATACTTATTATATACACACATGTACAAAAAAAAAAAAGCTTTACATCATAACAACGCGGAACGAGCGAGAGAGAAAGACTACACTATGTCACTACACATGACGACGACGACGACGACGACGACGTGGAGCAGTTGGCTGCTCGCACGCAGAGGAGCGACGTGTGTGTACACGAGCCGAGGAGAGGAAAGCACCCTCTCTCGCACACGCACACACACACACCCCTGCAGCTGCTTCGTATTATTACGTGTACCGCACACGAGCCCCAACGCACATACACACGCTTACGCGAGAGAGAGAGAGAGCAAGGCCCGCTCGCTCGTTCGCGGGTTAGAGAGAGAGAGAGAGAACAACCCCCGGACACACGGCCACTGACTTCTTCTTCTTCCTCTACTACTACTACTCTCTCTCTCCGTACTCTATACTCTCGCTTCGACTCGCTGTGCGCGTTGTGTGTATGCCGCTCGGCGCGCGCTCGCTCGCGTTCCAGCCAGCGGGTTGCGATGTGTGTATGCAGGCCAGAGTTAGGCACGGAGAGAGTACGCTGCACTGCCTCTCTCTCTGCGCATGTGTGTGTATGTGTATGTCGGTATACGCGCGGAACTGCATGCATATATTATATCCACAGGCACACACATACGTACAAAGGGGTGGCTGGCAGAGAGAGAGAGAGAGAGAGAGAGAGAGAGAGAGAGAGCGAGGGGATCGGAAAAGCGCAAACGCGTACGAGCGCCACCTCGCGCTAGCTCCGGTGTTGTCTGGCGATTATCGATCCGCGGCGAAACTGACGTCAGCCTTGCCGTGTATGGGTGAGCTGTGTATATATGTGTATACGTGCACGGAGCCGCGGGAGTCGCAGGTGTGTGTATGCAAGAGTACACACACACACACAGAGGGAGGGAGGAAGAGAGAGACTGTACTTAAAGCCGCCCGGTTAACACGCAAGCGCAAACCGAATGAGTCGAGCGAGGGAGAGAGACTCCAGGTTGCCCCCGCGACGACCAACTGTATACGTGTATATGTTGCTGCTGCTGCTACTACTGCGTTTTATGCCTCGTGTGTCTAGTATGTAGTAAGAGTAATCGTAGTAGTAGTAGTAGTAGTAGTAGTATTCAGCAGCAGCGGCAGTAGTATACACAGCAGCGATCCTCCTCGTCATCGCGAAGCTTGCGCGCGAGCTTACGAGAGAAGTGCAGCAGCGGCAGGAGCTTTCGCTCGCTCGCTCGCAGCAACAGCAGCAGCGGAGCTTGCGTTGCCTCGTTATAAAACGGGAGGGTTTACACGTATATACGTATACACGGCGAGCGAGCGAAACGAGAGGAAGGGAAATTGTATCAGTAGTTCAGTTCCATCATGCCGCTCAACGAGAGTGAAGAGAGCCGCCGCTGCTGCTGCTACGGAGAGGAGAGGAGGAAGAAGGGATGGGCCGTTACCGCTACCACTGCTACTACTGCCGTTGATCGTTGTTATTATTATTGTTGTTGTTATTATTTTTGCGAGCTTTTTCTACACTGCACCCCCTCTGCGTGCAGTAGAACAGAGCCCGAGAGAGAGAGAGAGAACTTCGTTACGAATTCTTAAACGCGCGTATTTACGGATTTATACATGCAGCGCGCACGCACTCGGTCGCTGCTGCAGCAGCAGCGTGTAGTAGTAGCAGTAGCAGCAGCAGCAGTAGTAAGCATAAGGTCGACGAACTCGGCGCGCGCGGGCGGGCGGCGATATAACCTCGAGCGCGAGCGAGGATGCATATAGGTAGTAGAGTATATAGTATACGGTATATATATACGCGTGCATGTATATGCCGGTGCTTGCAGCTCGCGTTTGCGCTTTATATTATATATGACCTATATATGTATGTATTCGGTATACGCGGCTTTATATTTATGATGCATAAAAATGGGACTACTACTGCTACCTGTGTGTATCCGCGTACACGCAAGCGCGCAGCCACCGCGATGGCAAATTTTTTTCACTCTCTAGCCGCCCGGGTGCGCAAGTTTGAAAGCGTGTGGGGACGCGACGCGAGAAAGAGAAAGAGAGAGAGAGAGGCAAGAAGACGACGAAATAGAGAGAACGAGAAAGAGAGCACCGCAACGAGGAGAAGAAAATATGGGTTAACGATGATATTTTCAAGCGAGCTTGCATTTGTCTCGTGTTTTTTAGGGTATATATGCTGCATGTGTGTGTGTGTGTGTGTGTGCTTGCATATTACAAACGGTATAGTGCGCGCGCGTTATATACATACACATAGCAGCGAGTGAGAAACTTTATATGTATATATATATTTTTTTTTTTACTCGCAACGCCCCAACCAAAGCGTGAAAAAGCAGCTCTCGTGGCAGTAGCGGCAGCAGCAGCAGCTTTGCACAGGAATTTAAATAAAGCGCGCAATGCCGTATATAGTTTCTAGCTTTCTCTCTCTCTCTCTCTCTCCAACTCTCGAGTTAAACCTTTTTTTATTCTATTTGAGCTTGCGTGCGCGTTCTTGTATATTTAATCTTCTTCTCTCTCTCGCTCTCTCTCTTTGGGTATTGAATCACATTTATTTTTTATTTAGAACATATCCACGTATAAAGCAATAAAGTGTTATTGCAGAAAAGCTCCTAAAATGCAAATGCCGAGTACGCAGCAGCGCGTATATACATAGCACAGAGTCATCGTCGTCGTCGTTGCAGGGATTGGTCATCGTTCCGGGGTAAAGCTCTCCGCTATAATACCCCGTTTCGGACTTCTGAGCAAGGCGCAAAAAGCTCGCTGGCAATTAATTTTATCTGTGTTATATATTAACGAAGTTCGCCGCCCCCGCCTCCTCGAACGAGATACAAAGATTATACAAAAGTGTACTAATTAAAGGACTAGTATGTGCAGCTGTATAAGCTAGCTAGCTAGCAACACGCCTGCGACTCTCGTGTCTCTTTCTTCTTCGAAGCAGCGCCAGCAAAGCTCTGCGCGCGAAAGCTTTTAATTACGCAGTGTAACTATGCCAAAGTTGCGCGCGTGCGGAGAACATTTCTCCGAACGTTTCGCAGCAGCTCTCTGCGCTTCCTCCGAAGGAGAGTCTAACGCGTGAAAAAATAAATGAAAAATAAAAAAAAAAAAACGTAAAACGAAAAAAGGAAAACTTTTTGCGCTCGTACGAGTTATCAGGCAGTTTTTTTTTTTGCTTTTTGTTCCGAACGTTTATTAAATTTTATCACTTGTTCCAGCAGTCCATGTGTACGCACGACTCGCGCGCTCGTTCGTTTACTTCGTATGTATCTTGAAAAACGTTGTATTTCCTTCTTACTTTATATACGCGGGACGTCTGACTGCTGCCGCTGTTACTGCCACGAGCGGTTGGTAATATTTTTTTTCTCTCTCTTTCTCCCTTTCATCCACGTCATTTATTAAATTATATTTCCTTTTTATTATGTAGGTCACGACGACGACGTCGACGACAACGTCGGTATGGTACATGTACGAGCGGCCTCGATATTTCGAGCTTTATATAAACATGCGCGTACACTTGTGTGTGTGTGTGTGAGTCGACTAAAATTCAATTACACGACAAGCCATCATCATCGTGAGTGTATGCGTGTGTGTGTGTGTGTGTACGCTACGCCTTTGTGGTGTAATTTAATTTCTCCTCGACGCTCTCCTCGCATCGTGTGCCCTATGGTGGTTTGGCCCCGCGCGCGCGCAGCGTGTGCTCCTTCGCACACATACATACATATAACCTATCTTGCCTTATAATACTAGTATATACGCCGTTGTGTATGGACTACTGTGCGTTCGATCACGTTTACTCTATGTGTGTGTGTATGTGTACAGAGGTATGCACACAGAAACGAAGCCTTTCACGGCGTATTCCCATGTCAATTTTCTAAATACACTTTTTTTCCACTGTGCGCGCCTTCGAGTAGTCGTCTAATTGCTTTTCTTACCGCCCCCCGCTGATAATATTGTTTCGATTCTCTCGATTGCGTGTTTGTGTGTTGTGTGTGTATGTGCAGTAGCGAATTTCACCGACTCGATATAGACTCACTCTCTCTCTGTAAACTTTTCTTTATTAACCTCGTTCTCGTCGTCGGGAGCTCGCGAGACGTCGGGAGGCCGCCGGCCCGTTATATATATATATCGAATTAAAAAGTTATCCGCGCAATTTTATAACGACATTAAACACAGCATTACGTACAATTTATATTCTCGCGCGGTTTCGAAATTAAATTCAACAGTTATACCGTACGGCGTCGAGTGAATCTGCGGTGCAAACGTATATATAATATCGTCTCGGGTTATCATCATTGAATAATACGAAAAATTACTTTGACGCGTTCTTCCATATAATTATACATGTAATACGGGGGAAATTAGCTACCATCCATCTCTCAGGCATCGGTGATGCAGCAGCAACAGCAGCAGCAGCATATATATGCATCATGTATGCGTAAGTGATCAAAGTTTCTTGCTCGAGCAAGTTGCACAAAGCTGCGTAGTTGCGCGCACATACACAGACACATACGAGGCGCGCACGAGGCGATTCATCGTCAAACACACATCGTAAAATACACAAACCCACACGTACAACTCCCAAAGAGAGAGAGAGAGAGAGAGACTAATAGCTCGGCAAAAGGAAAGCGAGGGGCAAGATCAAGTAGTCGAGGCCAACGTATTAGTACACTTTGTGTAGTGCACATGAGTTAGATATATAGATATGGAGCTAACATATACACAGAGGCCTCTCTCTCTCTGAGCTTTGCAAGCGAAACTCCCTACTATCGTATGCGCCTCGCGCGCCTGCATGAAGCAGAGAGAAAGAGAGAGAGAGAGAATCAAAGTTGAACACCGGGAATTGGGTTGAGAATTCCTAAGTGCAAGAAAAGTCGCTTGTATATTTTATAACGTTACAGTGGAAGGCGGTAAAGCCTTCGAGAACAGCTTTACCGAGACAAATTTTTACGATAACGTCGCCTAGATAGGTATAGCTGTATACGTACTGATCTCTCGCGAGCGACGCTTCGCACACAGCGATGAGTGCAAATCCCTCGTATACCCCCCTTTCCCGAGAGAGAGAGAGGGATATGTATATACGCACATTTACATAGGCATCGATCGTGAATCTCGATCTTTTGCCGGTGTATAAGGCTCGATTCGCGCGAAATTTACGTATTGTTTTATACAATAAAGCGCATTTTTGAGAGCCATTAGTGCTGAAGGTAACATTTTTAAAATTCACCACTTTTTCAACCAGTGATGAATCTTCAGATACTTAAAAATTATTGATAAAAAGAATTGATTTTTCGTAGATTAAAATGAAATAAAATTGAAACGAAAAATTAAAAACTAAGTTAATTAGTTTATTCAAATTACTTTCAATGACATGAAAAATTTGCATACTTTAGTAACGCCTGATATACTAAGAAACACTGCAAATATGATAATCACTATCTATTCGAATTACATGTTACGCAGTTTTTACAATTTCTGGAGTTGTTTCAGCACTCGCGGTTGTTGTTGTGTCATTACCAATTGCAGTCGCCAAGCAAATGTTCAATAAATCTTGGTTCCCCAGATTTTCGATAATCATGTCACAGCAGAGAAGCGGCAGTCGGCAGTGAATCAGCTCGTAGAAACAATCCAGTGCCCAGTGCAGGATAAATTTTCTCGAAATTATCTCGCACAGTTGCACGCCACGAGCCTTCACACGCAGTAAGAAGCGGCTATTATCGCGTTTTTTCCTCTTGAATAATAATAATTTTCTTATTAGTTCGTTACCCTTTTCGCGGTCTTTCCAGAGCAGCTCGTGCAGCTGCAGCTTTGGACCGATTATTTCCTTCTTCACCTCCGTCGCGAAATCCTCGTCCTCGTACCAACATCTTTTGAAATTCGCCGACTTCTCGAACACTTTGTACTTGTCGTACAACGACACGATCTTAAGGGCATCGCTTCGATACAGCTCGTATCCTCCTTTTTTCAGGCACTCGACGAGGGCCAGAAGGGAGAACGCTAGTCTAATTTTAAAACGAAAACACGATTCTTCGCGCGAAGGTGTGAACGCCTCCATAGTGTCGATATCATCGGGAAACACAAAGCTGGACAGATCAGCGCCGCGATCAAAGAGTACAGCGACTGCGTTCGGCTTGATATTTGCCACGGCCAATTGCAGCGGTGTCCGGCCCAAATTGTTCCTCGCGTCGACCGGCACTTTTTGATGCGTCTCGTCGCAGATCTCGAAGAATAGCTCCATTATGCAATCGTCACCGAAGCTCTCGCAAATAACGTGCAGAGAAGTCGATCCACGATCGTTCCTCGTAGCCAGATTCGGATCCGCGCCGTTCCTTAGCAGCAATTCGACCACTTCTCTACTTTTGGAATCCAGAGCCACGTGCAGTGCTGAATAACCTTGCGCGATGTGATTGACGTCCTGTCCGAGCTCGAGAAATTTTTCAACGACGTCGATAAAGTTGCACTTACAGGCCACGTGAAAATGCGAATAGAATTCGTACTCGTAGTTAACGTCGAACCTGTCGTAGATCTTAAAAAGTTCACGGATCGTGGCAGGTTGGATCTGAAACGGTTTGTCCGCCGCGCATATAATTACCGTGCGACGCTGCAGCAATGGCTTGCCATCTTTATCGACCGTGGGCTCGTCCTTGTAGCCGCTGCGAATCACGAACCGAATGATTTTTTCTCTTTTAAAAGTATTCCAACCTCGGCTCGTGTGAGTTAGACATTCCGTAAGAAAAGTATTCATCTCGGCATCGCTAAAAAAGTGCCGGAAATTTGGAAGTCGGCCCTCCCAAAATCTGATTAAGGAATAAAATTCCGGGATAAATTTGCGTCGATCTTCCTCGATCGTGAAATTCGTCTTATCGCGCAAGATCTTTAACTTTTTTAAACTCGAGGCAGACTCCTCGAGGCGATCTGCGCCGTTGTCGTCGGACTTGCACATCATTATTATTATTATTATAGTTTCAATATTCTTTTTACTTCTCACGAGACTCACTTGCTGCGATCGACACGATCTTTCTGGCGACTAATCGGTCGTGTCGTAGCGTTTATCGTTAATTATACGATACACAATGATCTATATACGTGTAAACATGCGCGCGATCTTACAATAATAATTGTCGTTCGAACGAGCAACTTGCGCGAGCTAAGCCAAGCGAGCGCCAAAGAGACAGATCAACGCGACGCTATACACGTGTAATTTCTTGACACTATTACGTATACTGAGAAAAAAAATTCATTGATTCGATGAAATATAATTTAATATTTTATTTACTATTAATTTATTCAAAAGATCGATTGAGGCAATGAAACTTTGGTAAAAAACAATTAAATATTTTGTTGGATGAAATAAAAAGAAGATTATTTCAATGAAATTATTTCATAAATTGTATTTAATTAAATATTTCATAGAATCAATGAATTTTCTTTTTTCAGTGTACGCACGAGAACTGCGTACGTAAAAAAGAAAAGAACAAATTGTTTCTCCGTGCACGCGATTTCGTGCCCAATAATCATCGTCATTATCGAGCGTTATATTAACAAAAGTAAAAATAAAAAAGGAGCTACGAAATCGAGTACGGGTAATGCAGCAGCGCTATATATACTGCATAACGTCTGTAACAATATATAACTGTATCTATGAGCAGAGAGAGAGAGAGAGAGAGGCTTGGAGAAGGACCGATAACGATGACGCTGCGAGCTCTGTATGTATTTGTGTGTGTGTGTGTGTGTGTGTGTTCACAGGACCATTAGTAGCCCCTGGTAACCATTAGCGTCGCGAATCGTTACATAGCTCGCGCGCTCGTAGCTGCGTTGCTGCTGCCGCCCAAAGTCGAGAGAGAGAGCTCGACGTGCATTAATTAATCATGAGCGCGCGCGGCCCGCGTAATATAAGGTATATAGTATACACAGCAGCGATACTACAACTGCACACGTACACGCGCATTTGGTACACACTCTGCGGAGCGCACAGTGTTTTTCGCTGCAGTTGCGCTGAATTTTTACTTTTATTTTTCATTTTTTTGCGGGCGAGTATACACATATATATATATACATCAGCGGGGGCAAAAAAAAAGCCCCGAAATTTTTCCGCATCAAAAGAAATAAACATGCGCCTAATTTCTTTGCGCACTCTGGCAATTGCGCTTTTTTTTTTAGCTCTCTGCCTCTGCATCTCGACCGGCCGCGAGATAAAACGCTCGACTTCACTTCTCTCTCCCTCTACCTCGCTAGCTCGTGCAGTAGTATATTTACGCGTTAAAATTTCATATTTTATCGGAATACTCGGGCGCAAGTTTTAATGGTTAAAAGCCTACGTGTATCTCTAATGAGCGTAAGTATGAGTAACGACTGCTAGGCAGGGGGTGTGCGTATTGCGGTGGTGGTGATGGTAGTGGCAAAAGGTTAGAAGTAAATGTATGTGCGCACGTAGAGGCATTCGCCAGGCTTTCTATCTTCGGCTCGAAGCCTCGAACTTTAGCTCGAAGCTGCGCGACTTTCGGACCGGCCGGGTGCTTGGGCGCCACCGACCGCCACCAACCGCCGCCGCCGCCGCGCTATATAGTCTCTGCTCTCGGCGCAGGATCAATAGGCGCGCTTATAACTTTTTTTTTTCCTCTCTCTCTCTCTTTCTCTGTCTCTCTTTTAGTCCGGGATGTTTCTCTTTCTCTGTCCTTTTTTTTTTACTACTCCGCGATGCTTTCGAGTCGCGTTTACGGATAGTACAAACTGCAAAGTTTGTATATATTTTTTAAGAGCTGCGGAGCAGCTATTTCGCGGACTTTTTCTCGCGGGACTGATGAAGCTTGCATAAAATTTCATCTTATCAGTCGCCAAGCGTAGAGGGAAGGAGGGAAAGAGAGCTGTAAGTGCGGAGACGACGACGAAGAAAGAAGAAAGGAAGAGAGAAATACTTTGAGAAAGTCGTGGAATGAATCTTCAAACGAGAAAAATATTTATTTACGACCTCTCTCTCCCTCGCGTCGTCCGCGATCTTCATCTACTAGATTTATACGAATCGCGCGGAAAGATGAGGATATCAAGATATTCAAAGTTAAAACGAGCCGCGTTTACCTCCTTTTTTTTCACTCGTTGCATTTATTTATTTACTTTCTTCTTTTGCAATTAAATTTCGTTCAATTTGTTACAGCAATCATTTTCAACTTCTCGATTCGTTAACGTGTATATACGCTATACGCGTCCCGCCGCTTCACGCGCGAGCCCAAGGTCTTAATGACGAAATGAAACTTTAAGGAGTCGTAAATGAACATTTAAGGAAACGACCCCTAAAAATTTTGCCGGATAGAGACGACGACGACGACGACGCTCGACGTGGAAATTTTGCCCGAGCAACAAAGCTATTGAAAATGCAATTTGCGAGGACAGCTCGTCGTAATCTACATTAACTTCGCAACAGAGCTTTTAGTTCTGAGGAGAAAAAAAAATTTTTTTTTTTCTATGAAGGGCTCCGCGCGCACAGGGGGCAGCTGTGTTACTCTGTCGTGCGCTAAAACGCTCCACGGAAGGTATAATCATTTATTGCGTGCCACTCAGCTTTTTTTTTTTATTAAAAAGTAAATGACGCGTTAGAAATTATAGGTGCGCTGTACAGGTGTCACCGATTTTTCGTCAAATTGATTGAGCTTAAAATGTTTTGCTTTCTCCCAGAGAAAGCTCGAACACTCGAAAACGATTTTTTAAACCAGCTGTCGCAGGAAAATTGGATTTACATTATTACAAACTAGTTTAAATTTCTGACAAATGTGATTGATCGAGGTTCAGCGATTAAGACGAAATAATTTCTTCCGATGATTGGATACACGATAAACTTTGCGAATGAGCTAAATTGCCGAACTTCAAAAGCTTTTTTATCGACCACTGATTCTGTTGAAATGATCTGCGTGTGCAAAAGTAGCGGGGTCCACGCGTGAAGTAAAGAAATAATTCTAGCTCCAAGCCAAGGATTTTCTACTTGCATAGCGTAAGGAAGTAGTTGAAAGTAGAATAAGTTAGGAACCTTTTGTTTTTATTTTGAATCATGTAGGAAATGCGTGTAAAGGCTTTTTCACAATGACGACAAAATAAATAACAGCTTAAAATAATTTATTATTTTTTACGAATTTTAAGGATAAATAAAAGAAAAATTTTCTAAATTTGCGGAGCTTTCTAATGCGATTGCAGAGATCTTATTTCGACTAAATTTCTTCAGGCAAATCGTACGCTTCTAGAGTTTGCTCCGAATATGCATCTTCATTATGTGACTTTTGAGTCGATTTTGGTATCCAAATGATTTGTGACAAACTCGAAGGGTTTGCTCCGATTATGTACTGCATTTATGTGTGTTTTAAAGTTACTTTTTTTCGCGAATGATTTGTGACAAATGTCACACTCAAAAGGTTTTCTACCAACATGTACAGCATTGACGTGAGATTTTAGATCACTTTTTCGTCCAAATAATTTGTGACAAATTTTACATTCAAAGGGTTTGTTTCGATCATGTACTAGGTTTTTGTGATTTTTGAGTGTACTTTTTTCTCCAAATGATTTGTGACAAATGTCACACTCAAAAGGTTTGCTGCAAATATGTACAGTAGTTATATGAGTTTTGAGGTATTTTTTTTGTCCAAATGATTTGTGACAAATATCACATTCAAAGGGTTTATTTCGATTATGTACTGCGTTGACGTGACGTTTAAGGTAGCTTTGGTAAGCAAATGATTTATGACAAATTTCACATTCTTTTGGTCCTGTGCTTTTGTGTATCGTGCTGATATGTCTTTTTAGATTCACTTTTATTTTAAACGTTTTTCGACACGTTTTACACTTATAAGAGGGTTTGGTTTGAGAAGTTTTGCTTAATTTTTCCACCTCATATTCTGCCACTTTCATTGGGGAATTTACTTGAGAATGACTATCATTATGATCGAATGTGTTTTGCATCAAAAGTACCTGATCTTCTTCATTCAAATAATTATTTTGAATTTGATTTTCTGTTTTCACAATAGGTAGACAACTTTGATTCTCTGTTTTACAGATGCTTGTGGATTTAAACTTCATTTCAGGTTTAACATTTTTGCACTCGAAATCAATGAATATATTTTTATTTATTTCATTGAGCTGATTTTCGTTCTCTGTTTTCACAAATGGTGGATAATTTTGATACTCTGTTTTGCAGAAAGTTGTCAATGATTTCAATTCATATTTAACATCTTCGCACTCATCATCTATAAATATTTCTTCATCTAACTTTCTCTGTAACAGCATAGACTCGCTCATGTTATATGCCTAAAATTGAAATTGTGTTATAGCTTTTGATAGCGAAGAAACAGGACATAAGTCGAATCATTCAACTCACTGATGGTTCATGAAACGAGAATGTTTGAAAATTTTTGACATCGTAAGAGTCCACCGAATCGAAAATATCTTCGTCGACGGCATCTGGCCATACATCTTTAGTCTCTTCTTTTACCCTGAATCAAGATCAAATTCGATGAAGCGATCGCATAAAAAGATATGATGGAATGAACGAAAATTACTTTTACCTAATTACGTCCTCGTTGCTTTCCATCGCTCGCTTGATAATACGTATTTACAGGGAATTTTCACGTTATGCACTAAGAAAATATTTGAGGTTAAATGACTCGAGTTGCCAGCACTGTACCTCGATTTAAAGTAGAGACCTGTGCTCTTGATATTATTTGTAAACACTCGATCACTTCAGGAATTTAGCTCTTTGCTAGAGACCGAACGCAATACTACTATATTAGCGAGTAAGTGGACCCCGCAATTGTGATTGCTTCTTGGCGATATTTTCCCCCTCTATTCCATCGGCTTTCTAGACACAGCCATGATACTGCGACGCATGCTTGGCACTCGCGACTCTTAAAAGTATATTCTTTAAATTTTCCAGTTACTTGAGAATAGTTGATAGATTTAAAAAATTCTTAGCTCAGTTCTATTCAACTAGTATTTGTACATAAAAATAGGAGTAACAACATTTTCAAGAGGAAACTCTTCGCTAATGTATTATCATAGTTTTTCTTCTACGACACGATGAAAGCTGTCTATAAATTTTTATTTTTGAGTTATCTGCAAATGTACACTAAATCGTATCGCTTACTTTCTGTTAAAATTTATTCAATCAATTATTTAACGTCTTTAACGAGAAATAGTTCGGACCGAGTTTTGATGAAATAAAAAGAAGAAGAAAAATGTTAAGAGAAAAAATTGCGAGCCGCGCGCACTGCACACTCGCACAGCTTAACTTTCCGCTGCACTTCAATCCCAACCCAGTTTACGATGACTATGAAAAAAAAAAAAAAAAAAAAAAGAAAGAAAGAAGAAATTCCCGCAGCGATGCCTCGCATTTTCACGAAAATGCCAGAGAAATTTTAGAACCGGGCCTCTCTCTGTTCGAGTGTCACACATATAATACGTGTACGAGCGAAAAAAAATCAAAGCGTGAATTCATCGTCATGTAAAATGGCTACACACTTCTCGCGTGGCTGCTGCTGCTGCCGCAGGAACCATTCAATCCGAATGAAGAAGGGGATGTGGGGGGTGGTTAGGCTACGGTCGCGTCCCCGTATACGCTTCGGTATTTTTCTCGTTATATGCATATAAGAAGATTCCTCGAGGGGCGCGAGCGACGCGACGGTGCGGTGTTTTCCACGCGCCGCGAATATAATGCGAATTCTTTCGTGAGCGCAATTTTTTATATCTATCCTTAAAAAAAAAAAAAAAGGAAAAATTCTTCCTCCAGCTTCGAAAGCGAGCGGCGGGGGGAAATATCATCGTCGTCGCGGTCGTTCCTCAGCGCCTCGTCTTGCTACACGCGGGGGGTATTCGGGGTAGGTTGGCGAGAAAGACGGATATAATTATTCAGCAACGACTTTATATATATACGTATCTAAGGCCTGTTGCTGCACGCGTTGCCTTATCCTCCTCCTCCCTCCTCCCTCCGGTCGACAAACTACGGGGCGCGCGGCGGCAGCAAAACGATATTCCACGTTGATATATCTATACGGTATACACAATGATGAAGTCGGCAAAATTAAATTCAATTAAAATCCTCGACTTCCTCGGGCACGCGGCGGCAGCAACTCGCAAATTATATATACCCACCCGCGCGATAATATCGTCTATATAATAATAATAATTTCATTCGATTATGACACCTCTGCTCCTTACTGCTGCCACACTGCGCACACCTCGAGAAAATGAAACAATCTATATGTACGCGCGAAAGTGCCGTTATTATTATCAAAAGAAAAGAGCGCGAGAGAGAGAGAGAAAAGAAAGCAGTGCTCGAGAAATGGAAAATTCATCCGATCTTATCGAGAGAGAAAGAGAGAGAGAGAGAAAAAGTCTGAGAGGATTCGAGAGCGAAATGGTTTTAGCACGTGGGGGAGGCTGGTATAGCTCTAGCTCCCTTCGGTATTATTCGAGCGCACATATATATAGCGTGGTAATAAGTGGCAGGCCTGGCGCTCTATATATATGTGTACCATATACCACGTACTCGCACGCGCGTCTCGAGTATTTAAACGAACACAAATACTGACCCCCTTTAATGCACCTTATAAATACACACTTTTCCTTCCTTTCCTTTTCCCCTTTTTTTTATTTTTGCTTTCCGTTCTCGGGTTGGTTCGCGCGCGCACGGACGTGCGTGTACTTACCGAGAAATATTTACGTCGCGTATTATATGTTACACATTCATGCGTACTACTGACTTATTCCCTTTGAGACAGGGATACGTTACACGCGTATCGCCTACGCGTGCATCGAGTGCGTCTTAAATATTGCAGAATTATTATCGTAAACATATACAGCTCGAGAAGTAAATTAGGTCGCGTACATAATAGCTTCGACGACGAATTTCGTTTATAATTGATACGTAGAGCGAAAAACAAACGACTCGCGTGAGCAAACGGTGTTTTGCTTATTATCGATTCGCGCGCAACGATACAAAATCGACGTTTCGATCGTCTCTCGAAATCGTCAACGCGGTACATTTCCCGAGCTGAATGCCGCCAGTTTTACAATACGACGAGATGATTAGCCTTGTGTATACACCGCGTCGCGATTGAACTTCACGACCGAGGGATAGAGAAAGAGAGAGAGAGAATGAGAAAAAAAACGTCGCGATTCGCCTTGCGAATGGCTCAAAAGCAGCGACATGCGATGTTATAGAAAGAGAGAGAGAGAGAGAGAAAGAATAAGAACATAGTTCAGATAAAGCGAGGGTCAAGTGCGCACCGATGTTGCCTCGACGTACTTTTAGATATATATACATATGTGACACACACGTCCCTGGCCGTAGAATCGGCTATCATAAGTTCTATATATATATCACACAAACACACACGAATGCTCAGGCAGCCAGACACACACGCTCACACACAGGTATATATATAGATAAGCTCGAGCTTACAGTCCGAGCCGACTGCACCGAGGTAGACGACCCGAAAGAGCAGCGACGCGATTTTCTTTCTTTTTTTTTTTTTTTTCATTTTATCTATATATACCTGTATACCTTACACGTAATAATACGACATCGATCGATCGTAAGTCGTAAAAATTGGATACGTTTTGTTACTCGATTTGTTTCCGAGCTAATTCACCCGTTGTGTGTGTGTCTATATATCTATCGGTAAAAGGTCATCGACACTTGCATCCTCTTCTCGAACGTCGCCTAGATATAAAAGGAGCAAAAGAGAAAGAAAAAGAAAAAAAAATCGGAGCTTTCGCGCCCCACCTTGGAGTTTTATTTTTCAAGAGTAGCTCCACCGGTGGCACGGTATATACGTATACACGCGTACACTCGTTTTTTAGCCCTCTTCATCTTCCATCTATCTATCTTTCCCTCTCTCTCTCTCTCGTTTTTTTTTGTGCTCTATATAAGTTCCTAGTGCTGTACATTGTCTCTCGTTTCTCTCTCTCTCTCTCGGCTTTTCTCCGGTAACTAATCGCTATATCTTCCGAAGGGACGACTAGAAAGAGAGCCAAAGAAGAAGAAAAAAGAAATCGATCGTTTTAGTCCTCCGAAAAATCCTCTGTGTTATAAATATATACCACACGGCCGGCCTCGACGGAATGTAACGAAGTTTTCTCTCGCTTGGCGCGCTGGCAGCTGCTGCCGCTGCTGCTGCTGGTGAAAATTTTCCCCGACCTCCTCTTTCTTCTCCTCCACCGTGCCAACTGCTGCCTGTTAATATTACACACGACGTAGTATATATAGCCGTGCGGTGCGCCGGGCGCAATCTATATACATGTACGGTGCACTTCGTCTCTCTCTCTCTCTCTCTCTCGTCGCTCGCGGGGCTTCATGTAAATTTATGAAGTCACTCGAGAAAATATAGATCGTTAACGCCGAGATTTTCGAAATGCTAATGAAGTTATTACACGTACACGTAGTGCGACGTAGCCCGTGGTGTACGTGTGTTGGAAACGAAAGAGTCGATTGCATGCACGCGGCTGCTGCTGAACACGAAGAAACTGATACGCGAATAATTGATATTATACACACTGCCACTGGTCGAGGGAGAAAAAATAATTCCCCTCTCCTCTCCCCCCTTGGCGTAATTTTCATCTGCATCGATATGCACGCTCGTCGTAATGCGATTTGACGAACGCGATATGTATGTTTTATTATTATTATTATTTGTTTTTTTCGGTACGTGTAAAAGTCATTAAAATTGTTTGTTACAGTTTATATTGAGTTTTAAGCAAGGGCAGGGAGGAGGAGGCGGGGGGACAATCGTTAAAACGAATTCGATAAAGCAGAACCGATGAGATTCCTCTCCCCGTAAATTGGTAGGGTATTTTTCGCGGTGAAAAAAAAATGCGGAGAAAATAAAACTCGAAAATGAAACGACCGTTTATATTCGAGGCACTCGTTAGAGAATGAAGGGAAAATTTGATCCATTCATCGATTGTACACTGGCGGCGCGTTTTTATAATATATAATATACACAATTTGATGCCTCGTAAACGGGAGTCGAGAGAGGGAGAGGGAGAAAGAAAATCCTCGGATTGATTATAACGCGAAGACCGCAGATTAAATCTACCGCAGTTGAAAAGCAGCTTCGACTGCTGCGTCGAAGGGTAAGAGGAGAATAAAAAAAAAGGAGGGAAATAGAAGGCGAAGAGCGAAAGGACCGAGCAGCCACGGCAACGAGGCCCGTGTATATAGGGTCGAAGAGATAGCGAATAAAAGCCGGGGCGAGTATAGGAGGAAGAAGAAGAAGAAGAAGGAAAAAAAAGCAGAGCAGTTTGTGCTGAATTTAGACTTTCACAAAAGCGTCCTTTTAAAAAAAGCTCTCGCGAGCTCGAACTTATTTCAGGGATTCGATATATTGTAAGCGGCGAAGAAAAAATATTCGATTAAACAGTTCTCGCGCTGCGGTTATGTTATTAATACGACCGACTCACGTTTTGATGGAAATTTTTTTCTGCGCAGCGAGTGCTCGTTTTTAAGCGGTTAAGCCTCTTTTTCGCGCGTGGCTTTAGCGCTAAAAATCAACGACAGGTACAAAAAAAAGAACGCCACCTACAACTCCCATGTGGCTTACGAGTCAAGGAAGAATTCCTTAAAAAATAAAGCTCTCGAGCTTGCAAAATGTTAAAAGAAAAAAAATTAATAAATAAATAAAAGAATAGAAAAAAAATAAAAACTCCTCTAAATCCAGAGAGAGAGGGAGATGATATTCCAGCCGAGATAATTGCACGAATCAAAAAGAGCCTCCGTGATGCGGAGCCATGAGCGAGAGAGCAAGAGAAAAGAGAGCTTGCGCCAACAGAGAGCAGCAGCAGCTCACTCGGGCAGACGCCGTCTCGTGCCCGCAATTTCTGCTTTGCCTCATTTCCCGTGTGCCTTTCTCTCTCTCGTCTCTTTTTTTCCTCTCTCTTCCTCTCTGCTTTCCCTCTGCGCACGAGAGAGAGAAAGAGAGAGCCTCGAGTTTTATCCATCACGTGCGCGCGCGAAGCTCGGCAGCAACACACACACATATATACCTATATACGTACGTACACATCGCCCCGTGTGTTTGTTCCCTACTTTTTTCTTTCTCTCCGGCTCTTCTGCTATATACTGGCAAACGATGAATGCGTCGCGACTATTATGCGACCGTGCGTGTGGGTATGCGAGACTATTTGTTCGATTGATCCTCGAGATGCAGATTGAATTAGGTCACGCGCGAGACTCGACGGGGGGGTAGTATTATAGATGCTGCGGAGGAGGAGGAGGAGGAGAAGTAGGTATAGGTAAAGTAAAGGCGAGAGAAGTATAAGCGAGAGGCGCATATATATAATACACATAATTAGAAGGCGTGAAAGCGGCTCGAAAATGTCAAGAGCTTAACGGTGCAACTCCGAAAAGTCAAATATAAAGTTTCCTAACGACTGGTGGCGCATATATAGCGCGCGCGTCTGTTGGCAGTGCGCGCGAGTGGCTCGTTATAAAATGGTCCTGCGCGCGCTGCCTATATGGTTTCGTTTGCGATCAAATGTTGGATCGGATGAAGACTATGCCGAATTGTTCATTTTTTGATCACCTGATCGCGAAAATACATTTCAATCTGAAAGTGGTGCTGTGTTGGTTTTATAAGAATTATCTTGAACAAATAGTCCAAGTGGACTTTTTTTACTCAGCAACACTGTCAATTGAATTAAGCAATTTTAAACAGAAATATCGGTGATACAACAACCATGAGTATGCGTGTTTTAACTATTGGTGGATTAGAAAGTGTAATCCCCACATGAATATCAATTTGAAGAGCTTTTAAAATTATTTTAAATTTCAGAAAACAATTACTGGTCATTTAGTAATAAATAGTTTCCACTTCAAAAAATATAACATTAAATATGACGGTAAACAAAGGTGTAATGATAGTTGATACGGGGTTTAGGTATGACGCAATCATGCTCGCACAATTTTTATTGAGATTTTAGATAATATTTATGTAAGTATGTGTACATATTTACAATTGTCAAGAAAAAAAATCAACCCTATTATAATTTCTGCAATAAGATACATGCTATTCTCTGAGAAACTTTTCGAAGTATATTTGACTGCAAATGAGTTCGAGAATTACGAATAAGCAATAAATTATTCATTAAGACTCGATCGAAGTTTCACAAAATCTTAATGATCTTTGTGGGCTCTTATTTGGTGTCTATTCAAATTGTATTTATCCTTAAATTTCTGATCACATTTGTCACATGCGTAATCTTTACGACCTTCATGCACTGTTTTTTGGTGATTGACCAAAACTGATTTATATCCAAATTTTTTCTCACATTTGTCGCATGTGTAATCTTTGCGACCTTCATGCACTGTTTTTTGGTGCTTGAACAAGTCTGATTTATATCCAAATTTCTTCACGCAATTGTTGCATTCGTAATCTTTACGACCATCATGGACTGTCTTTTGATGGTCAAGCAAATGTGATTTTCGACTAAATTTCTTCTCACACTTGTTACATGCATAATCTCTTTGTCCTTCGTGTATTGTCCTTTGGTGTCTGAGCAAATGCGCTTTCTGTCCAAATTTCTTCTCGCATTTATGACATGCGTGATTCTTACAACCTTCGTGCACTGTCTTTTGGTGGGTGAGCAAATGCAGTTTGTGTCCAAATTTCTTCCCACAACTTTGGCATTCGTAATCTTTGCGACCTTCATGGACCGTTTTTTGGTGGTTTAGCATATTCCCTTTTACTCCAAATTTCTTCTCGCATTGGTTACACGCGTAATCTCTTTGACCTTCATGAACTGTCTTTTGGTGTGAGAGCAAATGTGGTTTTCGCCCAAATTTCTTATCGCACTTGTCATGAACTTTTTTTTTGTGTCTGATCAAAGTGCCTTGATTCCCAAATTTTTTCTCGCACCAGTTACAAGTGTAATCATTGTGACCTTCGTGAACTATCTTTAGGTGCAAGATTAAATTCCGTTTTTTCAAAAATTTCTTCCCGCAATTGTCACACAAATAATCTTTGAAGACTTCATGTACGGTCGTTTTGTGAATGAGCAAGCGTGATTTTTTTCTAAATTTCTCCTCGCACATGTTGCACGCAAAATTTTCGCAACCATCGTGTACTGTTTTTATGTGCAAGAGCAAACTATGGTCATTATCAAATCTTTTGGCGCACTTATCACATAAATAATCTTTGAAAACTTCGTGGAATATTTGTTTAGGCTTGAATAAATTTGATATATTTTCAAATTGGTTCTCGCACTTGTCGCTTTGTTGATTGTGAGTTGCGTCTCGATGTATTATCATGCTTGATTCTAGTGTAAATGCCTCCTCACAAATATCACAAACGTATTTTTTGTCAATTTCACTTGAATAATTTATCGAGACAATTTCCTTGGATTTCTTCTGACTTGTATCCATTTTAGTCGTTAAAATAAGCGATGGATCAGTCTATTTAGTGCCACGGAAATTTAATAATTGATATTTATCTTTTGGTTTTACGGTTTGTTTCATTGGAAAAGACAACATTCAAACTAATTTGCTTTTACTATAAACGCGATTAGTGTTCGTGGTCATATTGTTTACAATTGAATTATAGATTTATCTGTGTATACATCGCCCTTCTAAAATGAACCAGTTTAAAATTCTAACTTTCCATGGCGTAGTTGACATGCTCCATAATTCGTCATCGGGTTTAGGGCCCGAGCGCAAAGAGGACTCACCTCTTTACTCTACGACTCTTACAAAAGAATGAGTACTTTTATTCTCGTAGTCTTTACAACTTCAAAGAGTATAATTATATAACAATAATCATAATATTGTTATTTATAGTACTAAGTTAATTATACTGCACTCGTTACTATAATGAAGTATTTAGTTATACCAATCGATACAAAATTAGCATATTTTGTATCTATTGGAACTATTTTATTTTTTTAAATAATTCACAAACTAAATATCCTCATAAACTCATAACATTCAGGGTAATTAAATCTCGTATATGTATTTTAATGCTCGTCCATCACAAAGATAAGCGAAAGTTTTTGGGTCTCGCACTATCAACGCATCTGCCGAAGATAAACATAAGTTACAGACGCAGCAAATCATACTCCGTCGTTGCGCTACTTTGCGTCATTGTGTTATACATGCCCATTGGATACGAAGAAGAAAGTCGTCGCCTCGAGGCTCCATTTTCCAACAGACGCACCATAATTCGCCATCGTATATATGATATTCGTTTACTCACACTTGTACACACACACAGACACAGACACACATAGAGGGGGGGTTCGCGCTCGGCTTTAATGTAAAATCGATATCTTATAATTATCTTTCGCTCGTACTACTTCGCCGTGGTGCCCGTAGGCAGCTCGTGTCGCGCGCGCGCGCGTCTACATTCTCTCCGCGCAGTCACCCAAACACACGCGCACACTCCCATAGCACGGATATTATAATCTATATATACGTGCCGTCGCAATTACAGATCGCGTGTCATATTTTTGCCGGCGCGAGCCCAGCGCCCAGAGCTTTTGTCAGCGCGCGCGGCTTCCATTACTTGCCTCGAATGTCTCCGTGCGCGTATAACACACTGCAGCCGAAAAGTTACATCGTTACGAGCGCGCGTAAGAGATTTAATTAATTTTTCGACCGATCGTAATTTCCCGAGGTGGGTGCTCACGTTCACGAGCTCGTTACCGTGATAACAATTACGATCCTTATCGCGAACGTATTATGCAATGATACGCGCGCAATGGTCGATTAGTCGCGGAACGAATTACGCGCGCGCGAGGACATTTTTCCATTTTCTTTTCTTTTTTTTTCGTGTTAAATCCGCGACGAGCTATCGAGTCGGGCGTACGTACGACCGAAAAGATTAACGTTTTATAATCTCGACTGTATTAGCGCAGTGTAGTACATTATGCGCGTCTGCGAGCGATCGAGAATCGATCATTGTGCTCACCCGCCTCCTCCACCTCCTGATCACCAGCTGCATAGCTCAGAGACTCTCGACGCGGATGATGGATTATTTCATATATATGCTTTCACACACACATACATCAAGCGAATATTGCTCCGGAATTGATGTATAAGTATCTCAGAGAATTGATTGACTTTTTTTCCATTAAAAAAAATATACAGCAATGCAGGTTATATTATGTACGTTATGTATACTGTACATGCGTCACTTCAACTCCCACGCGCTCGGTCTCAAAATCATTTATAATTCATACGTCGTTTTGTAACGCAGTTCTCATCGCGCATGGCGAGGAAATGAATAGCGCGAGGTAGCTGTGCCACAATGATACAAAAAAAAAACAAAAAGAGAGAAAAACCGCTGTCAATACATTGTCAAAGAGCTCATCTAAAAAATGAAATCAATTCTGCATTTGTTTTGAATTTACCAATTAAATAAGACTTTGTCCTAATAATTTCCGTTAAATGAAAAATTATGCTTGTACAGTAGATACGAAAGAAGAGGAAGAAAGAATAAAGGAAAGAAAGAGCAGTTAAGTTGCAACTTTTGAAATGTTCAACGAATCCCTACGTTTCAGGTCTTAAATTGAAGCTTAGCTGTCCCTTTTTTACCGCAAAAATTTTTCGAATAACACTTCAACCGTGTGAAACAAAAGAAAAAACTAACATTTTCGGAAAATTAAAAAAAGTGTCTTTCACGATTGAACTTTTCAAGGTGAGTGCTATATCATGTCGACCTACCCACAATCGCTACCTGAGCTTACACGAGCCAAGATAGTATACTTGTAATAACGAAAAAAATAAGCCCAGCTAGAAGTATGCGGCTTAAACTGACAATTCCGCACATGGTTTAACATTTTTAAGTGGTACAGTAACTCACTGAGCAAATTGCAATGATGAATTTCCATTATTTACTCGTTAAACTGTAAAAAAATTTAATAATTATCATGTCACAAATATTAAACGCATTTCAAATGATCTGGAAATTGCAATTTAATTGTTTCAAAAAATTGTACTAGTTTTCAACCTTTTTTATACAGTAATATTACTTTAAGCCTTCGCCACTAGATGGCGAGTACCTTCATTTGTAAATCTGCAAGTGGCAAAGTCAAAATATTGGTATAAGTCGAAGCCGATCTATTGATAAAAATTTGTAAATATCGCACTTGGGATAGCTGTGCAAATCAGGACACAAAATACGCTTTTTTCGATAATAGTTTATGTATCTATACAAGAATTCATTTGATTTTTACGATGTAATATAACATTCTTGATATGTATGCTTGCCTATGTGTATAAAAGTATGGTAACAAAGAACAATAGCTGCTACTCCATAACTAATTTAACGCATTTTCAAATATTCATACAAATACTTTTAAAAGGTGTAAATGTGAATCCAACTTTACTTACTGATACATATTTGAATAAACACGACGAAACTCTTGTAAAAAAATTGAACCTCGATAAGTTATTAGAATATAATTTATCATGCGTGATTTCTTGAAATTTTCAGTTCTGTAAGTATATTCTCAGAAAATTCTATGAAACCTAAGTTTTTATAAAAGTATAGTAAAAACAATGTCAATTTTGCTCTTCTTATTTTCAGATTATAAAATAGTCATTTTCTTGTGCAGTAGCTTTTAGATCAGTCTACGCGTCCCAATGAAAGAGTTTTTATTCCACAATAAATTTGATAATATCTTCATTAAACTGCGTGCTTTGGTTTTTATAACATAAGAAACCTGCGTTTCAAATTTATTAGATTCTGCTTTATTTTAGTTAAAGTAATACACGGCAATTTGATTCTCCCACGTACATATACTTTTATATACATTTTGGATGTTTGGAAAAATTCTTAAAAATAAGTCTCTCGCTCGACGAATCGGGCTCACTCAAAATAAAAATATCAAAAAACGTAATTCTTTAAATGTGACTGATTTATAAAATTACGATGAAAATAGAATTTGCTTAATTGTTTTCCAATATATGTGATTAAAAAAGGCATCGCGTGGGTCCTAGCTTATACAGGTCATTGGTGGTTGAATTCGTTGAACGTTACGGCTTTTAGATATATTGAACTTATTTTTCCATATCTTTAGAAAATTATTCAAAAGATCATTCAAATATACTATTCAATAAATATAGCAAATTGAAAATGTTATACATTGTGCAATTCAGCCATATAACGATTTTTCAGCCAACCGACAACGTATGGATTTTTAATTTTTAATTTCTCTTCCAAACAACAACAATTTAATTAACTATTTTTTCACCTTTCTTACTCACTATAATTTTGTGTCTAAATGTAAAAAAACCGCTTGATATTCATTGGCAAAAAACTTCCTCCTTGAAATATCCATTCTCCTTATTTATATTTATTGATATCAAATTAATCTTTTAATGACACACAATTTTTTTTAATCGAAATCATTTTTTCTTCGCAATTGATTAATCTTCAACCCACACCCACATACAGACATCCGTCACAAATCTAGCCTTCTTGCGGTAGGAAGCAAAAAGTAGAGAAATTTAATATTTCGCAACGCAATCAGCGTTGAAAAATAAGTAGGGCAAACGCGTGTGTCCTATAGGCTCTCTCTCTCGTGTCGCCACCGCTATATTATACGCGTCTAGGATATATAACGTGCGGCGCTGCTGCTGCCGCTGTAACACGTAGAGAGAGAGAGAGAGGGAAACAAATCTCACTGTCACACAGCAGCCACGCGATATAGTTTTTCGTCCCTATGTGCTCTCTGCTACATACGTGTGCGGTGTGTGTGTGTGTGTTGTATAGCTATACAGCCGCGGGGGATTAAAAATGAAAATGAAAATTCGGTAGCTCGAGTGTTGCGGGGGCTCGAGTTTCATTTATAAATAATTTATATAATACAAAACGAGCTTCCAACACGCGCATAAAGCCTTTGCGTAATATTCCGACTGACGAACCGTGACAACTAAGTAGCGCATGGCGTCATTAATTAATTAATTAAACGATCAATGATAATAATTCGGATGATTGGATGCGGTAGTCACTGCAGTGGTGGCTGGCTACACACACACACACGAGCATGACGGAGTCGGTTACATCGCCCGTCTCCGTGAACACATATTATACTTCAAGCTGGCGTAAAATTGAATTTTACCGGCAGCTTTGCGCTTCGCTTGGTACAATCTCTCTCTCTCTCTCTCTCGTCTGGGTCGGATGTAATATGTTCGTAATATCATTATACGAAGGAGGATCGGTTGAATCGATTATACTATAAAGTTAAGAGCTTGAAAAATTTTTGAGAAGTTTTTCGAAGCAGTAAATCGTACTTTATATATACTAGTGCAATTGAGTAAGTAGTCGTAGTCAGGAACGAGTCAGCCAGCGGCTGGATATTTTTTAACATCAGAATTATAACGTGCTGGCGAGTAGTATACAACTCGCTAGTAAATACTACTACTACTACTACTACTGCTACTCTCACTGGTATACCATATACCATAATAATGCAAGCTCGGCAAGCGCTTGGTTTATTCAGCGAGAAATCTATCAAAGTCATTGAATAATGAAAAGCGCATAACGCCACCCGCGCATACACGTTGTACGAGTGTAGGCGATTAGCCTGCCCGAGCGATTATTATCTCGAATATTTCAGGAGCATAGGTGAGCCGAGCGAGAGAAGCGCCGGTGAGCCGGTGATCGATACAGTATATACACGACCGAGCATACAGTACGGTATTATGGCATATTATAAGATATAGATGCGTTGTATCAGATACACACACACACACACACATACATTGTATACAAATTTTCGGGAGCCCCCGCGGCGGATCGCTGGCAGCGTATAATATTTATCATCGTCGCAGGCGCGCGCGAGACATTATATGGTTTTTCGCCGAAGGATATTTTACGCTCACGTGTTTTATATTATACAATACACGGCTCGGGAGGTACAGGCTGACTGACGAAAAAAAAAGGGAAAAAGAGAAAGAAAGGCAGCCGGTAGGAAGCAAAAAAAAAAAAGAGAGAGAGAGAGAAAGAGAAGGAAGGCGAAGCCGCCAGCTCGCGTGTGCCACAGTTGCATATTAGCCCAATCCTGGCCAGCCATCTAACTTCCAACCGAGTAAACAAGCGCCTGCACATACATACCTGTACAATACGCGGTTGGGTATGTGCGATGCGTTGGTATTGTAACCACACGGGCATATATATATACACACTGCCGCAGCTGCTGTGCAGCGATATATATTATCTCGACTCGCGCAGCGCGCGCGAGAGGAAGAGGAAGAGAGAGAGAGAATTATGAATTGCGCGATCGTGGATATATATAAACACGTTTTCTTTCTGATGTAAAGCTTAAACTCCGGGCGGCTGCGTTTGTAATACATTTTATCGTGAATAACGACCCGCCGAATTTCAACCCCCGCGCGGAAATGACTTTTAATCAGTTTTTCCTGCAGTCAGTGGGTGTGTGTGTGCGCAGCGTCAGGACCGAAATTTAGCGTATATAACGCGTTCTGCGGGCGGCGCTTTGAGCTCGACGCGCGCGCGGGAAAAATACCCGCCACTTTGAAAACATACCCGCGCGTATACCCCAAAATTCGAATCAGCCCAGGCAGGTATATACACACGTGTGTAAACGCGTAGTACCTGTGTACGCGACCACTTTATGGCTTTGCCGTTGCAGAGCTGGGCGCAACTTTTCTCATTCCCTTCGTTTTTTTTTTTTTTTATTCTGCATACCGTCGACTCTCGTGCGCGCTCGCGTTTCGGCTTCTTTTACTCGCTCGCTGGAGTTTTCTTTTCGGTTATGCTCCCAGCAGCGGCAGCGGCAGCGAGGGAGCGAGAGAGTATATACGCACCGCCTTTGAGTACGTACGTACGTACGTTTGTCAATCCCAAAAGAGTCGAGGCGGCTGCTGTTGCTGCGCACACACGGGAGGCGGCAGTGCAGAGAGAAACGAGCGAGCTCGATCGATATTTATTTCTTTCTTTCTCTCTTTCCAACCCCCCGCTTTTTTTTATGTTTTAAAGGCTCTTCTCGTATAAGCTCGCGGGAGAAGCTCAAGGATTAGAGCTCGAGAGTTCAGCGAAGCTTCAAAGGGATATCACACATATATAATATAACTTTTGCTTAATCCTAATCTGGCGCAATGAAAATTCACCAAAAAAAGAAAGAGTCCCGCTTGTAGGACACTTTCTTCGTTATACGTACACAGTTGTAATAATTAAATAATATAATTGAAATATACGAAATGTTACTCACTTTTCTGCGTCCGCAGCAAAGCATGGCTAACGGGCTGAGCCACAGCAGCAGCGGCTGGCCAAGAATCAAACGTTGCTGATAGTACCGCTGCTGCTGCTGCTGCTGCTGTTGCTGATAATCGCGATGATCGATTAGCAGCTGCGGCTGGGGCTGGGGTCGCTGATACTGATACTGCAGCTGCTGATGATAATGCTGCTTCGGCAGCACCGGCTGACAGATGTAGCTCGGTTTACCGTCCGCGGTGCCGGGCAACTGTATGACCCTCAGCACATGCTGCTGCTGCTGCTGCTGCTGTAGCTTGCTCGGATGCCTGGCCGGATAGAGCTCGAGTAGGAGTTGGCGCAGCTCCTCTATGTCCTTTTCGTGGCTCTTGACCGAGGTGGAGCTGCGACGACGACGACTCTGTGAATTTTCTGGCTCTTGTGACTGCTGCTGCTCTTGACCGACTCGCGGACCGGCGTACTTGATGCGCACGTGTTTTAACCACTGCATTAGTACTACAGAGCTCGAGCGGCCTGACCCTCGTCGTCTGCCCCCTGCTGCATCTGCGCATCTGAGGATTCAAACAAACAGAGCGAAAATTAGACATTATTACGTGATATTATTTTGCTGACGAATATTATGATTATTATTTTAATTTCTATTTTATATCGAGCTTCGATCACATCGCGTCGTGTGTTGTGCCGGCGCGTGTTTACATTAATCGCTCGAGCCGCGCCTGGTCCTCTATACTCGTTTCGAGAACGTAACGGCCGATTCGTGGCGATTCTTCGGTTTAAAATATACTTCGGTGCTAAAATATACGAGCGCGTCAAGAAGATGATCCACGAAATCGAGTGCAAAAAGGATCTGAGTTTTGCCGTGGAAGAGGACCATCCGGAGAAAGTCTGGACGTGCAAAATCAAGAATCGCGATGGTCAAGAGCAATTGACGAAATTGATAAGAGAATCGGTCGATTGGACCAACAAAGAGGAGAGATACCAGTTTTATGAAAAATTTGCACAGCTGATTCGCGAGTGGCAGGGCCGGCCGCTCAATCCCCAGAAAATCGGTTTGACGGGCGGACAAATCGACTGGCTTCTGATGGAGGCGGCCAACTGGAGACGTACCAGATGCAACTATCGGGGCCAACTGGTCGTCAAGTTCGTGAGGTGCAGCGGTTACAAGGACAGAGTGTGGAAAAAAGGTTGGAAGAAGAACGCCGCGGAGCACCCGGTGGGCCGCACCACGGCGCTGCACGTCGCGGCCAGGTACCACTCGACGAGCTGCTACTACTGCCACAGCTTGATCGCCGATCTCTTCGAGATCTACGACAGACGCCACTTGAACTTCGCCGAGGTCGAGGGTGGTACGGGCCTCACTCATCTGCACGTGGCCTGCATGTCCGACCGTCACGCGGGCGTCGTGCGGAGCTTCCTCCTCGCGGGCCGGGTGGATCCCAACTGTCGCGCGTCCAAGACGGCCGACACGCCGCTGCACTACGCCCTGAGATGGCTGACCCATTGGCGGAATATCGCGCCGCTGCTCGAGGCCGGCGCCAATCCGAAACTGGCCAACGCCCGAGGATCCACCCCGCTGCACGTCATCTGCCAGAGAGAGGAGTTTCGACCCAACAACAGGGCTAAGCAATTCTTGGATCTGACCAGGCAAATGAGGAGGCCGGTGGACGTCGACGTCTGGGACGACGCGGGCTCGCCGCTCGAGTGGGCCGTGGCGAGACTCCTGCCCGACACCGTCGACGTGCTCGTGGACAACGGCGCCGATCTGTCCAACTTCACCTTTCCCGCCGCAGATTTCTTCGGCGAGTGCGTGTGCGCGTTCAACAATCAGAAACCGGCGTCCTGCGCGCTCTATAAAAATCGACTGAGACTGGTTTCCGGCGCTCTCGCGGTCGTCGGGCGTCTCAAGAAGAGAGGATACCAGCTGGAGGCGAGCGACGCTCGGACCATCGAGCAATTTTTCGCCAAGCACGGGGTGTCCGGCCGAGTCTCGGCGGAGGATTCGAAGACGTCGTACGATAAAGGGATGAAGAGATCGGAGGGCAAGTGTTTTCGCAAACCGACAAAGTCGTTGCTGAAAGAGTGCGAAAGGCTAAAGACACCGACGCAGTACTACGAGTTCTCGCGCCGTCTCGACGGCTTGGATTTGCATCCGGATTTGAGGAAGGCTCTGGATCAGCACCTGTGCGAGAGAGCAGTGAGAGGCTATTTTTGGAAATGACCACCTATAGAGGTGCAGTCCAGAGTCGAAGCCTTGAAATGAGTCGTTTATTTTATTTTTATAGAATTTAAGACATACGGTATTTACCGATCGTTGGTATTTACCGCAACGCAATTGTCAATAACGTATAAACAAAAGAATATAATGTATTGTAGTATCTTTGTACAATCACGCTAATTGTAATAATAAATTTGATTTTATCTCGATTCACGAATAATGAACGAGCAAATGAATTTTTCAATCTTTTTCATCCAGAATAAATTTTCGACTTACATTCGGTAAGTTTTGTCAGTGAGTGCCAAGGGGCTATACGTCAACTATATGTCGTACGTGTTGACTCCAAATCGATTCTTTTGACGCACCGAAAGTATGCAAATTTTGGAAAAAATGCGCGTGTCCGTCGGTGACGATATAACGAATTGATTCGCGATGAAAAATTAATAGGCCACGAGAAAGTTCGACGAAAAAAAAAATAGAACATTTTTATTAATTTTCATTTTTTCATCCTTCAGCCTTCCATCAACTCTATCGCTCATGCGTAAAAGCTCGTCTCTCTATCGCCCTTTATTTCTCTTTCCGCATTCAGCGCGTTTATATACACGAAATATAAATTCAAGGGAATCAGAAACAGTAGCAGCAGCAGCAGCAGCAGCAGCAGCACTGGTGCAGCAGTGTAGCAGCCCAAGAAAGTGGAGCAACCGCTCGACGGCGTACGCGCGTCGTGGATATATATTTTATTCATCGTCGACTTCTCGAAAATAGGAAGAAGCGAATTTCCGCGCGGAGAGAAGAAAGGGAAACGAGAACAAGCAGACCCACTGGGCAGACACTGGCTCCGTGCAGACGCGTCTTTGGTGTATACGTAAGCTTTGAATTTCGATTCGCCGATACTTATGAAATTCGCATTACAACCGACGAGGTGTAACGAGTAACGAGCGATTTTTAATTAGTTTCCATCGAGAACCGAGAGTTCAAATTATGCATCGAGTTTCCTGTTTTTCTTTTTATTTATATATACGCTGAGAGGCATCGACGATCAAGCACAAGTCCGCCGCGCGATAATATCGAAAGTCTGAAGAAATAATGACGAGCGAGCCGTGTGCAAGCTTAACGACGCGTTTATAACCGGATTTGGAATTCGGGTCGTTTTATTTCGGGCTTTCTTTCCAATTGAAAAATCGTTAACACCGCCGCTCGCGTTCGTGCTCCTGCTGCTGCTGCTGCTGGCTCATACTGCCCGAGACGTAGCAAAAAAAAATTTTTTTTACCTCGCGCGCTCGAGTCGAGGCCAACCTTTACCGGCGAACGTTAATGTTCCGTAATGTAACACGCTCGAATTCCGAGTCTATGGAAATTGCGATATTACTCCGCTTACGCTGGATTCTCTGCTGCTGCTGCTGCTCCGAGCGGCACACGATCATAGAGGAGAAGCACAAACCATAGCTCCGGATGCAGATAATTTCCGCCGCGCTGCTGCTGCTGCAAGCGGCGCAACTCGCGAATATCACAAAGCTCGACTATATGTATAGCCGGTTCGCGCGTGGATTAAACTTTGCAACGCGCAAGCGACTTTGCGTAGTAAGTATCTATATAACCCAAGTTTAAATTACCCGAGACCCGGGTTGAAAGCTCGTAAGCATAAATACGTGCGGGTAAGTGAATCGAACGCGTATTTTCGCCCGCTGACGTTATGCGCGTATGTCGCTTCGCTCGTTTATAGCGCGTAATTATATATACGAGTTAACGATCGAACGCTGTGGGCTACGTGTTTTTTTCGGTAAATTTTTCCGCGTATCTCCCTCGGCTGCTTTTTTGTTAATTTTCACCCTCCTCGCGCGAAACGCAATGTGTTTATGCGTGTAACTCGCGGTATACACGCACACTAACGCACCAACAACGCACGGGCAGCTATACGCGTAATCTGTCATTCGCGTGTCATGGTTCCGGGGGCGCGCGAGGGCATATACGGAGAGAGCCCCGGTGTATCAGCCTTGACCCAGAGGGAAAGAAGGAGAGAGAGAGACAGACAGATGCTACGTGCGCGTTTGTCGGTATATATACGTACGCACACCGCACGGAAGACGAAATGTAATACGGACGGAGTTGTTGCGTGTGTATTTGCGTGCGTGGGTGTGTATGGGCACGGGTTAACTTAGACTCTGCGGTACATAATGTATTGTATATACGGACATAGTTTTAACCATAAACATGTAGGCTCGAAATGCCTCGAGCCCGGGGGCCAATAATCGCGGCGCGCGTTTCTCTCCACCGATTTCGTTGCGGCTGATTTAACCGCGAGCAGCAGCAGAGTTGGACTGTGGCTTCGCAATTGTCCACATGAACGTGGACGTGGATAAAATTTCGCCCCCTTCGAACTCTTTTGCGCGTTGCCGCAGCGGTATATAGAATTACTTGGGCTATATAGTATATCGACGAGCGAGAGAGGGACCCCGAGAAAAGGAGGATCGCGGTCGAATCGCTGTTTGCGTCGAGCACACACACACCCGTACATGTATATGCCGACAAAGTCATCGTTGTGACGAACTCGTGTGTGTGTGCGTTGGCGTATACTTCATTATATCATCATCGTTTTGCAATCCTTCCTCTTTTTTCGTTGCCTTATACCCACGCGCCTTTTTTCCCTATCGAAATTCGATAATAATATTCCCGCGTCGAGTTGCAGAGGGAGAGAATTTTAATTTTCGCGCACACAATTTCTTTTTTGTACTCGCATCGACGTTACGTTATGGGTATGTTGGTGGGGTTAAAAAATACTGAAACTGGAAAGTACGCAGACTCAACTTTATTTATACTTTTTATTTCTTTACTCACTTAAAAAATAGAAAAATATAAAAGTAAATAATCGATCGAAACCAAAAGTCGTGTCGACTGCGAATGATCGAGGAGCCGCGCATATAGCAACAACCATGCACTCGGGAATTTTCGCGCGCGCGAGCGCATAAATAAATACACATCATAGATTTAGCGAGCTCGAGCGCGAGCGACATCGAGCATTGATGAGTTTATAAAATTTGCATACGCACGCGCGCGACCGTCGGAATTTATTCTCGTTCGAGTGCGCGCATAATGGTGCACCGTTTACAACACACTACGGGGCGTACAGAAAAATTGTCACGCGCGAATGCGAACAAAGAGCTCGAGCTGAGTATTCCGAAAAAAAAAAAAAAACGAGAGGCAGGGAGTTTGCACGTTACAGCTGGGTATCCGTATGCACACAAATGCACACGAGCGCGTATGGACTAATCGAATAGAGTGGGTACTTTCTGCCCGGTGTATACGCGATGTGTATCTGTACGTCCCGATATGCATCGGGGGTTTTCCTTTTCCTTTTTTGTACTCTATAATTTTCTTTCTTTTTTTTTTATTACGTGCCGATAGGAGAGTATAGGGTATAGAGAGAGAGAGAGAGAGAGAGAAAAATGGAATATTACAAGCCACAGTAGAGTGTGTGTGTATATTGGAAAAGCTCTTACGCTCTTGGCGTGTGTGCGAGTGCTTATCTCGACTTTTTATTGGAAAGAAAAATATTGCCTCTTTGGACTCGTGTGTGTGTGTATGTATGCGTACGTGTATGCATATGGATGGAAAAAAGAGAGAGAGAGAGAGAAAGAGCGACGTGCCAACGAACGCAAAGCATACGTCAAGTGCAGCACGCAAACAGCAATGAAAGGAAAAAAAAACACACACAGGGGGCGGGAGGAAGAAAAAAATGGCACACAAAGAGACACACACACACACGATGCAAAATTTTCGCGAAAAACAATCGAGCTTGCGCGTGAGTTCCGCGATACGACGTAGCGGTAAAATAGTATATACGGCATATATGAATTTGTTTATAAATGCGCGATATAGCGAGAGAGGAGCACAAAACGTGCGCACACGTGTATATTGCCATTTTTTTACGAGCTCGTGAATCCTCATTAGTCCTGCGTGTGCAGTTTTTTTTCTCTTTCTATGTGTGTACGTGCGTGCTTGTGTCCGTACACGTTTTTACAACCGCCTACTCGCGATGCAGTTGCGCGCTTAAAGAGAGGTAGGGAAAACTCCACGAAGTTATAAAAAAAAAAAAAAAACAAAGCTCAGACTTAGTTTAGCAAGGAAAGAGCAAAGATAAAATCGATCTCTTGTAATATACACAAACTAAGATCGATGAGTTATATGCGCGCGTATCTCCCTCTGTACGAAGGACTCGCGCACGCCTCGTGGCTTTGCGTTACAGACCGATGTGCAGATTGCCGGCGCGCGTGTATATGTGTAATACGCTCGACTTCGCGAAGAACCAATAAATCTTCCTATTATCTTCGAGTTAGAACTTCCATCGTATTTGCGCGGGCGAATTGGTGCGTGCGCGTGTGGGTGTATGTGTATTTGTGTATAAACCCTCCCTCGATTCTCTGCATTACGATTCGGCGAGTAATATAAAAAGTCTTTGTAAAAGATTTCGGCCGATCGAGCATTCGCTCCGCCAGTCTGTATAATAGGATATATATGAGAGAGAGAGAGAGAGAGAGAGAGGAAAATTTCGGTTTTTCTCGCCACGCGTCGATAAAGCCGAGAACAGAAAAAGAAATAACGAGACGTGACTCACGCACAGGTTTATAATTGGTTTTTCTCGCCAGGAAAGCGAGTTTTCCTTTACGTCTTATATATATAGCATAAGGCGCATAGATATACGCAAACACACTCGGACGATCTGCGGCTGGAATTTTCAAAAAGCCTAAGTAGAAAAATCGATAGGAGAGCTTGGGGAAAAATATATAAATGAAGAAAAAATAAAAATAAAATGAAAATAAAACGCACAGGCGACGGTATGTACGATAACGGATAAACGGCGCGGAGGTTTAAAATTGTTGTTACACAGCGAAACGAGATACGAGAGAGATAGAGAAGAGAGAGAGAGAGAGAAAGCTCGAGAGCTTTTATATATAGCAGTGACAATAAGAGAAATTGCGAACAAAAGAGCCGAGGTTTCGCGTGGCTCGGTATATATATATACGTAAAATATATCTATATACGCATGCATACCATGTATATATGTATGAAATTGCTGCACCACTAGAGCAGCAGCAGCAGCAGCAGCGGAGAAAAGATAAGACTTTGCCGGTGGGAGCGCGCCGTGGCGCTACTGCAGCTGCAGCCGCCCCGCGCACTCGAGTGGGAAAAAATTATGGACTGTGGAACATATACTCGGGGCAACCTTTGCTCGAATTTTCGTTCTTTCTATCTTTCTTTGCTTTTTATTTTTTATTTTTTATTTTTTTTTCGTCAATCTCTCGCTCGCGTGGCACGAAATTTACGCTCCGCTGTATAATTGATAGTTTCACCCTTTCTCTCTATCCTCTTATAACTTGCCGTGATTCGCGGAGCTTTTAAAAAAATTATAAGGCCAAGATCGTTACGCCGTTTAATTTTCTGCTCTCGAGCTCCTTTTTTTTTCTCTCCCTCCTTTTTGTTTGTTTGCGACTTTTTTTTTTTTGTTGTTGTTGCTTTATTCGCGAAAATTTACGGGTGTATATTTAGAGGAAAACACAGTGTTTCGCAGCGACGCGCGCCAAGCTCATGGGGGTATATTATAATGAAGGCTTTGGCGTTCGTGCACACACACACACACACACCACACACATACCGAGTGTGTGTAACAACGACTCAATCGCGCGCTCTACACGGGTGTAATTTTTCTCTCTCTCTTTCACTCGCCCTTACATCGCTCGAAGAAAGTCGTATAGAGTATATACACATACACAGTCGTGATACATTAGGCTTCGAATTATTATGATTACCCGGAGGTTAATTTCAATCGCGTGTGGGGTATAAATTATTACGGCGCTATAATATACGGCGTAATGTATGCGAACGCGTGATTTGTTTCTATATGTAAATCATTTGCTTAATAACTCTCGTCCCGTCGTGTCAGACTCTTTTATCTCTCTATCGAATTCGCAGCGAGTATACGTTTTTCTTTTCCTTGGATCGCATTCGGCCAAATAAACCCTCTTAAATTACGAGATGCACCGCAGTCGTAGAAAAAAAAAAAACTAGATATAAATACTCTCGAGATAAATAAAGTCTCGAGCGAAGGAGAGGAAGAAAAAGTAGAGAGGATATAGTCCCGTGTCTGGCAGTTGAATTTCTCGAGAAAAGGGCCCGAGGCGCCCTTCGCCTTGACGTATACCCCCCCGACGTCTCTCTCTCTCTCTGTATTTTCCAACTTACGCCAGGCCACGTACACGGCGCTATATACGAGAGAAGCTGCGAGCGCAACCCTCGGCCTATAGATATATCGCTCGGCTCGATGTCGCCCGAGCTATATATACAGGTACACGTATATACACACTCGTATAAACGGCAAATCGAAACTCGCCCTCCTCGGCAGATAGTTTCGAGCATATTTCCCCGGCACCGGTGTGTATATCGTTGTAATATACCTACCTACCCGCGCCTTTTCCTATCTCGTCATATGTATTAATTCTCGTGTATATACATACAGCAACGCGACGCGTAGTAGTAGTAGTAGTTTTCGAAAAATGGACGCTGAATTGGCTCGCGAAATGTATACTCGTTTATAATTGGATGCATCGCGTGCGAGAGATTTATACGTACATCCTCTTCAACGATATTTTTAATCCACATCTCTCTCTCTCTCTGTCTTTCCTCTTTTTCATCGATTTGAACGAGTGATGTTTTTTTTTTTAAATACACACAGATCGGTCAGGCTGTCGCGGCTGCGGGTAAACGAAAACTCATTGATTTAAATGTGCACATATATAGCGTGGCATATACTGCTACGTATGAGCACTCGTTTTATTTTTCGTTTTTATTTTATTTTTTTCTGTATTTTTTTTTTGTTTTTATTTTTTTCGACGCCACCCGTCGTGCTGAAAGCTCTCTCGTACACTACTCTCGAGTATATACCAGTCTCGATGCGCTTAATGGTCCGTGATGCGTGATGATGCCGCGTCGTAACCGTATCATCGCATCGAGAGAATTTTGACGTTCGACCTGTCGCGGGTATTACATTATATAAACCGGTCGTTATATACTGCTACGCGCGCGGACTGCATTGCAGGGGGATTATTATATTTGAGAGAGAAAGAGAGAGAGATCGATCGACTTTATACTCTTCGAGTTTATTCGATTCAATTTTCGGCGTCACTTATAAATGTTTTGCGCGATATATATGTGGCAGTACGGCAGAATCATTTTTCAATTTTCCATTTCCCTATAGTAATAATAATAATAATTATTATCATTATTATTAAAGTATTTACTGGTCATTAGAGATGACATACACAACGTCATTTTTCAATGATACAATAATAATGACTCGATTTGGATAATTTCGTTAAAAAGAAGATCGAGAGAAACCCGAGCATCAGAGAAAATGTGGCCACGTCCATGAATGAGACAATTCAACTTTCCCGACGCTAGATGTCTATCTAGCGATACATCGAGGTACCCGCAAGTGGCTAGAAATTTCTCTCGATCACTATATAAGAGATCATGCTCGCATCAGTTGTCAGATTCCAATTTTATACACCACACTCAGATGCTGCTGTCAAAAAATAGCTCTGGATAAAAAATG
The DNA here is from genome assembly GCF_000599845.2 of Trichogramma pretiosum. NCBI lineage: Eukaryota > Metazoa > Arthropoda > Insecta > Hymenoptera > Trichogrammatidae > Trichogramma > Trichogramma pretiosum. The sequence continues at coordinate 1,182,150 of NW_019640811.1, forward strand.
TGTTGTCCCGTATGTTAATCATGCGGCTTAATCGAGAGCAGTAATCTAAATGACTGATAAGAGGTGGTGGTATAAAATTGGAAACTTTATGTAATCGGTCGCGATTGCATTGATTTATGGAGAAATCCCTCTTCAAAAATTACATCATTTAGAGAGAAAAAAAAACATGGCATAACTGCAAAGTTAAGAAATAATACGAATCAACGAAAACAAAGAGTTCCGCAATCAGGTTTCGAACCTTCATTCTTCTCACGGGGCGTGAGACTACTGCATCCCACGGAGAGGGATAGAGAGGAAGATATACTATTGATATTCTATTTATTTTTGTGCTACCCCAACCTAAAGTAACATTTTACTCCCGCTTCGCAAAACCAAAATGTTACTTTAGGCTGGGGGATTCACAAAAAATTGCATTTGCACCTATGCAGCGAAAAAAGAAAATCTCAGAGCACGTGATTATCAGCCTCGGCTTCGCCTCGGATGATAAATTACACGTGCTCTGAGACTTTCCAGTTTTTCGCTCCCTGGGTGCAAAATATACTATTTCCTCTATTTTCGCGTATTACAGGCACAGATATCCTAAAAGGCAATGAAATTTCCGGCGTTTTATTTACCAGGAATTACAGATATGCGCATATAGACGCGGCGCTCGAACCGAGGCACGCTCCGAAATTCCTCCGAGAGGAGCTGTTTGTACGCGGTCATATATATGTATATCTGTATCGAGAGGGTCGCGACGAGCCCCTTCAGAATGGATGTATATAATCCCTTGGTACAGGGTCTCTCTTTAGCGCTGTATATCCGTATATATTAAACTTTCCTCTCTGTCTTTCTCCCTCTGCCCTTTCCGCCGCGCGTATACATCTTAATTTGCCGACTTTTGCCGCTGCCGCTGCTGCTGCTACCTAATTCCTATATAGATAGCAGCGACGCTTAAAAGCAAAGTTATCATTCCGGGCATTATTTCGAGGAACTATTTACCATAATGTAGCAGACACAGAGAGGGAAATAACGTAATAGCTTATATAGACGCAGCTTATGGACAAACTCAACGGATGACTTTCCGCAGGCTTGGAGAATAGTGCGTGCGTTTCGCGATCGATACAACTTTTTTTTTTTTTCGAGAGAGAGTGAGAGTGAGAGAATATCCCTTGTCTATATACGGAGAGAAGCGAGTTCCACTGAAGTGGAGGTAGAGAGAAAGAGAGAGAGTCGTCGTCTCGAGAGCTCGCATCATCGTCGCACTGGTGAGCTGTACCTACACACGACGACGACGACGACGACGACGACGACGACGACGATGTGCTTCAGTTTTTACACACAGGTACGCGCGCGCGCGATCTCGTTTATTGCTGCGCTCCACGACCGAAGGAAGAAGAAGCCTAGTATACCCATCTATATATACCTATATATATCACGAGGAAGTAGCAGTGTGGAAAATTCTCCGCGCGTCTCTCTTATTCTCTCGCTATACTATGCTACGCCGCGTATATATATGCGCGCACGAGTGCGAGAGCTGCTGCGGCTGCTGCGTTTGATGTTCATTGTAATGCATATTACACCGTGTTTACGATTTCTTATACCCTGTTAGCTCGCGCTTCTGAATAAAAGTCTACAGTGGCTCCGTTATTTAATGCTGCTTTTCATTGAATTACACGGCGTCGTCTGATAATATAAGAATCGTGCTCAGTTCTTGTGGATTCATTCGATTCTCATAATGCGCGTGTAACAATATTTCCGCGCCATAAAACGGAAATCATCCCCCTCTGCCGTCATCCCGTAAATACGTCTCGTACCAACGGGCAGTGAAAAAAAGCGAAGTATCCGATAAGAATTAAAGATACGAAGAGAAAAAAAAATGTCGAATAAAAAAAGAAGAAAAGAAAAAGGAAAAAATGAAATGAAAAATCGCCCGGGAGAATAAATAGTCACGCCGTCGCGCGTACACATATTATACTGCGCCTATATTATATCGTACTACTGCTATATATGCGACGAGAGAAAAACGCCATGCCGCCCGCCTATATAGAAGGAGCAGCAGCAGCAGCAGTAGCGGCAGCACCGCTCATACACACACACACATATACACGTGCACACACGTATATATACCGTCAAAATCAATACGCGACCGGCCGCCTCGCGTTGCGCTGCCTGCCTGCCTGCCTGCCGCTTTAATGCCACTACCACCGCTTCTGCTGCTGGTCGGTTCCACCCTCTCTCGCCCTCGTGCGTTATGTCTGTGTGTGTATGTACGTATATATATCTCGTCTCTTTCTAGCCTATGCCGCCTTTTTAAACGTTCCCTTATGTATGTGTGTGTGTGTGTGTGTATGCGGGTGGTGCGCGTGTCTCGTGGTGTGCACCATGTACACTGCACACACCATGATATCCGCGCCCAAACGCCGCGCGCTCGTGCCACTACTGCTGCTGCTGCTGCTGCTGCACCGCACGGCGCAAACCGTGTATATATGCGTGTGCCGTATCTCTCGTGCATATGTATACACGCGAAAAAAACGAGCCGAGGGTGTATGTGTGCGTGGTGGCGGCGCGGAACTGAACGTGTTATGTGTACGGTATAAGACGTACACACACGACATACGCTCGTTCCTTTCCTTTTTCTTCTTTTTTTTTTTTTTTTTGCAAAAAAAATGTCGCGCTGATGCACCGGGAATAAAGAGAGAAAGAGAGAGAGAGCGAGAGAGATGCGGCGCGTTCGAATTCGCTTTTTGATTATTTATCTCGCGCTCGTGCCAAGTTTTTTTCTCGTGCTATAGGAGATACCCCGTGTGCGCGTCTCGCATTTGTTTTTGTTCCGCGCGAGAGGTATCGCCGGTTTTTAATTTAACCAAAATAAACTGCATAGAAAAGAGAAGAGATAAGATAAAGCGGGTGTGCGCGGCGCGGCGCGTATACGCGTTCGAGTTCTTTTCTTTCTTTTTTTTTTCCTCGGAGAGCTTTGTATCAACGTACCTAAAAAATATCGATTCTCTTGGCGGTTATCATGGCTAGCTTCTTCCTCTTCTTCTTTTTTTCAGCCCCTTACGTTCCGTGAATACGTCCTCGGGACGCGGGATGCGTTGATCCTCCCTCGCCGAGTATCTCTATTCTTCTGTGTTTATCATTAACTGACCACACGAGAGAGCTATAGCACACGATCCACGCACACGCGAACACTCGCGAGCATTTTTTTCTTTTTTTTTAATTTTACGTTGCACGTTCACGAGTCACATTATCATTATTTTTTGAGAGAAAAAAACGAACGTAAACAAATAAACGAGAAACACCAAACTCTTCTCTTAGTCGGCCTCCCTCGAGGCACCTTCAATTTTTTTTTTTTTTTGCTCAAAAACAAAAACGAAACGCTCACTTGGTAATTTTTCGTATATTCTTTATATCCACTTCTCGCGCGTTATACACTGCATAGAATGCACAGAACACAGCTCACGTTCACTTACACACTTTTAATATTTCGCGTGACATTATCATCATCATCATCATCATGAACAGCAACAACAACAACTTTCATAAAACAAAAAATAAACAAACGCGAGACGACGCGTACCTATACACGCTCACCAACGCGGCACATACTGGCGCGAAATTTTTTTTTTTTCACGAAGCTCGGATGTGTATACACTCTTTTTGTTTTTCTTCGTATATCTATCTATCGTACGTGTACACAATAGTGCAAAAAAAAGAGAGGAGAGATATACAGAGACGGGTAGTATATATATATAGCGAAAGAGCTAGAGAGAGAGAGAGACGAAGAAGATGAAGAAGAGGCACGACGACGCGCACTCATCCAAGTACGAAGCGCGACACACGCAGTAGTACAGCAGTCGGCGACGCCAGCCAGCCGCCTAGTATACAGCAGCAGTACAGCGAGCCTCGCATGACTCTCTCTTGCGCTCTGCCTCTGCCGCCGTTACCGCTGCCGCTGCTGCCTCATGGAGCGCGCCAGAGAGCTTGCGGATACAATATAAAAGCCTGGCGTGTATATATATATAGCACACAGGAGAGAACTGGCATGTCTCTCTCTATCTACTCGGCGAAAAGCCGCCAGCAACGCAGCAGCAGAGCGCACGAGTCGTGATGTGTGTGCAGGAGAGGCTCCTATACACACACACACTCAGATATATATAGGGCTACACAGTAAGGGAGCGCTTATCAAAGACTATATAGAGAGCGCGCGCAACAACCCCTAACTATATATTTTTCTTTCCTTTCCTTCTTGTTTTTTTTATTTCATTTTTTGCTTCTCCTCCGCAAAGACGACGACGACGACGCTGTTGCCTCGATCGCGCGTGCAGAACACTTACACCGGTGACTGATGATTCGCAGGCTATAATGTAGACACTTTTTGCGCGCGTGCCTTCGGTGTGCGTTACGAACGAGAGATGACGGGCAACTTCTTCTTCTATATACTCTTCGGTTGTCGTCGTTATTGTTAGGCCTCGACTATATAATTTCACGTCCTGCATATACGAATCGCGGAGCGATTCCTTTTTTTTGAAAAAAGCTCCGATAAATCGAACTCTCTCGGTTCGTTCGTACTGCGCAGCGCATCGCGTACCTCGTGTACATTATGATAATATATGGCTCCTGTGCGCGCATGAGCTTTATACTATCTACGTAACGTTGAAAAATCTATACTTTGATATAACATCCGCAGTCATCGTTGCACAGCCAGATAGCGCATATATATGATATATATAAAACGGAGGCGATATAACAAATGCGATAGTCATGCCGCGAGGATCTTGTGTTTCTTTAGCCGCTCCGTTTGCTGCTGCCTGCTGCTTGCTTGCTACGCATTGTCTATCTCGCGCGGCGCAGTACTACAGAGTAGACGGTGCTGCCCCTGCGAGGGTAGAATTGTGCACTATCAGTCGTGCACACATATATACACATACATACACATACACCCCGCGCACGAAGGATCACAGTCGTCGTCGGCAGCCGATCGACGTTCCGTGCGCGCAGGCTTCGAAACTTTCTGCACCGGAGAGAGAATATCTACCTTCTCGCTCGCTCTCGTGCGCTATAAATAGGTGTATACCTATATATATACATATAGCCTAGGACAGGGGGCGATGGCCTTATGCACTCGCGGCTTCTGTGTGCACTATACCTATATATGTATCTGTGCAACTAGCAAAGTCCTTTCGCCGCACGATACATATATATAGATGTATGTATATAGCCTATATACAGGCGCGCATACGTTACAGAAGTTGTGCACTAACGAGGGCCGGCGGCCGGGCGCACACACATGGCTGCAGGCCTCGATGCTCGTGCACGAGTTTATATACACAGCACAGCACACACACACACATCTATTATACACATTTATGCATATTATCTGCCTTGAGTATATAATATATCGGAGCGCGCGTTACACTGCCGACTCGCCGCGGGCCATATTATGCGGGAACGTTCGAATTTTCCCAAAAGTATCGGCTACATGGATATCCATCGATTTTTCTTCTTGCGGATTTGGATTTCGATAGTATATATGTACCGAGAAGCTGTTGAAACTTGATACTGTACGTTATAGGTACGTCGATGGCTCGACCCGGTAGAGGTATGTCAAGTCCTTTTTACGATGGGATTATGATTGTTATTGCCTTTATTCATACGAGCGTATCTGACGGTCGAGAGTCGGAGCAAATAACGCACCGACAGTTGTATACACATGGAGCATGGATGTATCCCATCGGCAAACTCCGAAGTAAACGAGCGAACGCGGCAATGAGATATGGGGTACTGTCTCGCGATTGTCCCCTCGTTAAGTATCCCTCTTGAATATAGGTGTATAACGATATACACGCGAATCGTGGTTCGAAGTCAAATTAGGCCACAAAGATCGATGCTCGATGCCATTTCTAATTGGTAGAGAGAGAGAGGGAGAGAGAGGGTTACTCGCCGGTCGATTGGCAATTCGACACACGAGAGCTGAGAGTATGTCTAACGTTTATCTCGAAGTTCGAAAACGGTCGTTATAATTTTTCACCTAACCTACCGTTTTGAAATCTCCAGGGCAAAACCTATACACAGCGTATATTTTTTAATCGATGCTTTTCTCGTGAAAGAGGGAAGTAACGAGCTTAAAACTCGTTTGAAAGTTTCGTACGCAACAATGATTCAAGTTTCGTTATCGCGTGCATTCCGACTTTCAACTATTTAGCCTAGCCCGTAACATTTGATACTCGACAATACGAGAGTGTCAATTTATTTAAAAATAAGAACGCCGAGTTCCGAATCCGAGTACGCGCGCATTCCGCGAGTGTTCGAGAGAAATTAGAGAAACAGAGAGATCGGGTGTATTCCAATTTCCAGAGACGAAAATACCGTGGCGCCTGAAAATGAAGAATAACATTCAATAGATATTTGTACAAGGGCTTTGTAAAATTTTTTAAATGCCAATGAAAACCTAGTACTACTACTACTACTACTACTACTACTACTATTCAATATATACACATTTTTACAGAGGGTTCCTCCCAGTTTATCTTTTAGATTTTTGAAAACGTATTGTATGATAAACTTTTATGTGCGAGATATTGACACGACTAAAGACTCCCTTACACTTAATTTTGCACGCAGAAAGTCAACCAGTTTTTGAAAAGAATGATTCGAGTACGTAGAAACTTTTTATTACATTAAAACTGCAATAAGACTCGAGGTAGAAGTGGGCACGATTACGATATCCGTGGTCCCGCGATTTTATGCAAAACACACACAGGTCACGAGTTGAGTCGACAACACTTGTAGTCGACTTTTTTCACGTTTAGATACTTAGTTACGTCGACCTGGGTCGAAATTTTGCATAAACTCGCGGGACCACGGATATCGTAATCTCCCCTAGAAGTGTACTGAAAAAAATAAAATGGAATGTTTCGCCTTTTTCAGAAAGATACTCCAAACGACGTGATAAAAATTGATCAAATAATTATTTTAACGAGTTATTTAATTCAAACAATATAGACTTGATAATACTCAAGGCCTATTAAAATGTTTCATGAGCATTTTTAATCCATGTATTCTTTGCTTTAGAAATTAAAGCGAAAGTTTTCACTAGTTTTTCATGTTTAAAGTCTTGTGAAGAGTAAAGATTAACATTTATAGTTAATAATTTTCTGAACCACCAAGATCTACATTGCATATGCTGTAGTATTTATTTAAAACTACGATTTAATTAATTATATCAAATGTATTCATTGTATGTAAAAAATATTTATTAATTATATTATCGTTACATCTATACTAAATTAGTAACAAAAAAAAAAATTTACAGCGCCAAAACTCTGCATAAAAATGATATGATTAATCTTGAAATGCGTTTCATTTGGTTAAAAAAATTTTTTATAATAAAATTCTGTATCATTGATCGATGCACCGTTTTAAATTCCCGCCGACGCTAGACACGACCATCTTTGTTTTCTGCGAGTTCGATGCCTCGTTGGCAGCCTAGCATGCGATTGAACCGCGCTATCTCTTTTTTTTTAACCCGTGCAGTAGTGGTGTGTTGAGTGATTTTAAATCGCAGGTAATCATGAAAATCAACAATGTTGCTATATAATTTTTTTAAGACTAATCGAGTATCGAACGCTCGATTAATGTTTATAAGAAAATTTTTGGTTTTCTCAATTTTTACCAACTTTTGTACAGTCAGCTGATACAAGGTAACCTTCAAATTAAGCACTGTGTTGAGCTCTTCGCACGTGGGCTTTTTGTTATAGCATTTGTTTAAAAATAGAATTCTGTTTATTTATCTATTTATGGTAAATGTATACAAGTCAAGAAGCAAGTTGTTTAAGCAAATTTTTTACTTCTCAAGGGATGTCTGCTATCCATCCTGTCATACTCAGCTGATAATTGTTATCATGAGAAACCAATTTTTTCTTTTAAATGTGAATATTACTTTCTTGATAGCTCTGGAAGTATTGATTTAATACTCTGTATATCTAATGCTCAATATGTAACAGCCATATATATCATGGAATTGTTGTGATTCATAAATGATTTACTGTTCTTATTTTTGTTCCATTGTCCAATTTAGCCATGGTGCGTATGAACGTTCTCGCTGATGCTCTCAAAAGCATCAACAATGCAGAGAAGAGAGGCAAACGACAAGTCTTGCTGAGACCCAACAGCAAAGTCATTGTCAAATTCTTGACAGTGATGATGAAGCATGGTAAGTTTTAAAAATAATATTTCTACTATTAGTAAATATATTACAGTGACAATTCAATTTTTCAAAAATATATCTAAAAGTGATTGTATACATTGAATAAGTTTCAACTTATCTTAACTTCAAAAGTATCAGAATCATTAAATAAACCTTTTATTGTTTATCACAGGATATATTGGTGAGTTCGAAATTGTTGATGACCACAGAAGTGGAAAGGTTGTTGTCAACCTTACTGGCCGTCTTAACAAATGTGGTGTTATCTCACCAAGATTTGATGTGCCAATTAATGACATCGAAAAGTGGACAAACAATCTGCTCCCATCCAGACAGTTTGGGTAAGTTATATTATTTTTAGTAACAATGTAACATTAGAGATACTTTGCATATTCTTACCTGTGTGCATTCAATTTCAGTTATGTCGTGTTGACCACAAGCGGTGGCATCATGGACCATGAAGAAGCCAGAAGGAAACATCTTGGTGGCAAAATCTTAGGATTCTTCTTTTAAGTCTATTTTATACTAATTTTAAAATTAGTATTGACATTGATATGTTATCGAAGGCATAAATAAATGTCAGTACTTCAAAAAACCGATTTTTCTTTTTCTTTGACACAGTTCAAGTAACCAGACTCTTATTATATGCATACTTTCAATATTCATTAATAACATTATCAATGGCATTGAAATCTCACTTCATGTATCATATAGTGAGCCAAAATAAATTTTTTTTTTTAAATAATCCATTTTTGCGTCAACACTTTCATGGTTTTATGATACAATATTTTTTTTGGTAAAACTTGAGAAAATTCAGTTATTCATTCTGCAATCAAAACTTACGCATTCCAATCAGGCATTTTGGTAGAAAATGTTCAAGTTTTACGGTGCGCGCTAGTACCAACATGCAAATGCACGCCCCTGTTAGCAAAGCTTGTAAGAGGGAAAATTTTCGCTTCGGTTTTTCTCCACACCCCCTTTCCCAGTTTCACAGCCACGATAGTCTCTCTTGGTCGGTAGTCCAAAAGAAGTAAGGTGAAAGAAAATAACGACTGGAGCGTGAAGCGAGGAAGAATAGTAGGCGGTACGTGGCATCGCTTGCACATAAAAGAAGAGCGCGAGATTTCGCCTAGAAGATGAAAAAGAAAAAACAAACGGGGGAGAGAGAGCGAACTCCTTTGCAATCCGATTAGCTTCCTTGACTCGATTTTTTTTCTTCTCGTTGCACGCAAGGAGAACGAATTGTTTGGGTGCGCGTAGGCGGCATGTGGGTTTGTGTATATGAAAATGCCAAGGGGAGCAAAAAAAATAAACAGAATAGATTGAGATAGAGACGTCAACGGGTGTCACGGCAGTAATGCCGAATAACGTATTACGTACACTCGCAATCATAAGTCACATCGTGTCGCGCGCGTACGTGAATAGAATCGAGACGATTTCACACACGCACATATATATATAATAATCATAAAAGAAAAGGTCGAAGGTCAACCCACCCCAATCGCAAAATCATTCGTTCGACTGTCCGAGAGGGAAATGAAACGTCGATCGGGTGGATGATTTATCTTTTAATTATTAATATCCAGCGCAGAACATTTTTCAAATTTATATTATTACATGAAAGCAAACTTCTTCAGCCTCCCTACTTCCCGTTTTTCCTACTCTCCTTGAAAAACAGTTGTAATTTTGAAATTCTTCGCGACTCCGACCTAGAGAACAAAGATATAACTCTCACGAAAGAAAGGAAAGAAAGAAAGAAAGAAAAGGAGAAAAAATCGTCGCGCCTCTCCCTCGCGCGGAAATAAAAAGCTGCGAGAACTTCAATTAAGGCGTCGCGTATAGCTCTGAAAAAAAAAGTTTGCCTCTCGCCGCGGCGGTGGTCTTGGGCAATCAACAAAGTTTTCGTTTACGTTACGAAGTATATACCACGGAGTATAAGTACACAGTTGATTGTTACGTACTTTTATGCCAGGTCGCGTAATATCGTGTGCTTTCAACCTATATCCCGACGCGATGATAATATATATATATTAATTATATTATCATGTAGCGTCGCTCGACCTGTCAAGATTCGCACGTCGCGTTTGAGTAGTGCGTCTGTGTTTGTGTGTAACATCTCTGCGCTCGTATATATACACGAGACCGATGCGGTGGCCCATTTCGTGTGTCGCCTGTGCGTGGCACATGTCGTCGTTGCGTTATAGTACACGCCTTCGTTGTCAAATCTACACCCACGATGTGCGCAACTGTGCTCGCACTGGCACGTAACCGATTTTTCCAAAATTAGATAACGGAGCTCTCGATCTCGTCGGACGAGCCCAAATTTGCATATAGACACGCGGGCTAAATAAAGCAATGTTCAAAGTTTGCTCGTGTCAAACACTCGCTTTTTATTTAATTTAATTTAATTTTTTTTATCTAACTATAAATCTTAATAATATCGTCGCTACTGCTCGTACGGATAGCCGAGGAAGATGTCGCGGCGGAACTTCTCGCAGTCGACGTCGAGGACGATGTTGGCCACGGCTTGGCGCACCTGATCGACGAGGGTCGACAGGATCACGGGCTTGCCGCCGAACACCTCGACGCTCTTGATCAGCAGCGAGAAGCCGAGCTGCGAAAAGTCGAGCACGCGCTCGGGCAGGTGGATGGCCATGTCCTCGACCATCAGACGGCAGGGCTTGACCTGGTAGTCCAGGGCGAGGCGCAACCGGGCACTGGAACCGGTCAGATTGGCGAATAAACGCCCGTTGATCTCGTTGAAGATCACCGGGACTTTCAGGCGGAGCTGCAAGATACGAAGAAGGAAGGATTTAGTTCAAGTTCGGTTATATTGCATACTGTAGTTGAAGAGTTTAAACTCACATCCTCGAGATTGATGCCTCCACCGACGACGTCCAAGCCCAGCTCGATGACGTACCTGTGATCGAAATGCGTCAATTTGATGTCGCCGCGGCGTTGGATGTACTCGACGACGCTGCAAACAAAAAATTACAATTACTTTCGAGCAACTATATTCAGCCAGGCGTGTATCGAAACTTACTCGACCAATCCGCCGCTAGTTTTGAAGTAAACCGAGTAGAGGAAGGTCGATTTGTCCAGATCGATCGGCGGAATTCGGAAGGTCGTTTTGTTCGCTTTGCTCAGGACACCTATGCCCAAGGTTAACAAGTCGTCCGTCAGCGAATTGATTGTATCCTATAGCAAAAATAAAAAATAGACAAAGACAAACGTCAACGCATCTCGTGCATTATGAATACGAGGTAAAATATTATGCGTCTCACTTGCGACGTGCGATTTTTCCAGGCCACGGGCTCCACTTGGATGTTGTCGCCGATCTGCTGCTGATTCGGCCGGAAGCTGCACAGCTTCGCCTCGATGCAGCCCTCGGCGAGCGACGTGATCCTGTCCTCGATGTATCTCGGCAGCGATATTCTGTTAAATATATATCGACGAGTTAAATGCGTCGCTTATAAGTAATAGGCAGTGGGTAAAAACGACGAAATTTATGCCTTACCTCGATTCGTCGTTGTAGCTGAAGCTGACGATGCAGCGGCTCTTGGTGCGGTCCATGAATTTTTCATGGTAGTACGACTGAGAGAAGACGCGATTGGGATAAGTGATAATTTTTTCTTTGTTGGCGATTTTATGTACTCACAATTAGTCGCTGCACTCGGACCGATTTCAAAGCGTCGAATTTGGTAGCGACCGATGCGTTAACGATTTCTTTTCCAATGGTCACCACTCCTGTTGGATTATTCACGGTGAGACAGTGTGGCGATAATCAAATGTGATTGCAAAACTTTGCAGATACATACATGATATCATTTCGACTTACCTTGAAAATTGCTGTCGATGACGGAAGCCGCGTCGTGAAATAGATCGACTCCATTTAGATTTATGGTCAGATTTCCCGCGAGAACTACCGTCTCATTTTCATCGTTCAAAAACTCGATCGCCGATCGAAAGTTGCAGTCGTCTGTGAAAAATTGTAGAGGATTTTTCATCCGATAATTGAGAAAAATTCAAGATGAAATTTTCGTTAATCTTTTTTTACCTATTTTCAAGGAAACACTGTACGATGCAGCTGTAATAAGCAGGATTACTTGTAAAACTGAACAGAACTTCATGTTTAAGGCCTGGAGCGTCTTTACTCGAAGAGTCGTGAAGTAGAATTGAAAGTGTATAAATTTACATAACTGATTTTCAAGCAAATTTCTTCTTATCACTAATTTAATATTTACAGAGCATCCCACCGAAATCTGTCTCAATACTTTGATGTTAAAATAGTATTGCGGTAAAAATCGATTTGATAGATTGCTAATAGCTAATACAAATATAAATCACTCTTGATTTCACAATTTTTAGTTAATAAAGATAGAAATGTTTAATATTAATACGAATCGAAGGATTTGAAAAATAAAATAGTCAAAGCTGGTTGTATAGAAATTCTTTTAATTACAAACGTTTAAGAAATACAACAAAAGAATTTAAAATCATTGATTCGATATAAAAACTTTAATTACATTTTCATAAGAAGTTCTAATTAATATTTAAACGAAATTCTGTTGAGATTTTTTAATGAAAAGAAGTTTCATCGTTATCTAACAATATCATTTGCAATAATACTATTTAAATTTATCTCAGATAGCTTTGCACAACTGTATATCTGCATTCAATAGGATAGTTTAAAATTTTGTCAAAGCTTTACACTCCTATATTTTTAAAAAATCCAGTGATTGAACATTTAGTCAAATGTCCAAATACAAAACTTGACAAATTAGAGAATTTTATCATTTCACGAAAATCTTTACTATTAATTATCACCCTGTAATTGGAATTTTTTTAAATTGCATATGCTTTATCTGGATTGAGTCCTTTTTATCAATAACACCATTCACACTTGATACTGCTTAAAGTGGAAATTTTATTGGAGTTGTGCTCATATTTTGCAATGAAAAAAATGTTACTGTTTTCACTATCTACCACATAATCTCTACCTTACAAAATAGCATTCTCTTCATAAAACTAATTAAATTTTATCTCTGATTGCTTTGCAACCCATTAGAACATCTTCAATGTCTAAAAATTTCATTACATATCTGCAACAGAGAGTAGGTAGTTTACCACGTGTCAATTCAAGCAAAAATTCTACACCCTTGTGCTTTACATATCTGTCGATGAAACTCTTGGCAAAATGTCCTTGAACAAAATATGAAAGGGGATAGTGCTCAAAATTTTTAGAACCAATGATCTTCCTGTAATTGGAATTAATTAAAATTGGATATATTTTATCTGGATTGGATCTGCAAAGATCAAGAAGTGAACAGTTATCATCAATCAATAACGATCTTGCCCATTCAATTGTTTCAGGAATTTTAAAATATGAATAAAGATTATTCCACTCGAATTCATCTGAATTATGAAAACTCTTTATTTTCTCTGAAAAAATATTATACTTTTCTGTATCGATGTATAACTGACCAATTTGCACCATATAGAAATAACTTGCAACTATAAAGGGTGGTGAATTTTGACTTGTAAAACAGTTCACGACATCATTTGTAGAGCCTAAAACAATTTTTATTGTTAAATAAAACAGAATATCGTATAAGTAACATAATATAATTTATTACCTAATGTAAATGCATAATTAAAATCCATGATGGGATAATGATTGCGAATTGTAATGAACAAATCTAATGCTGCAAGGTCCCAACTGTCATCCATATAATCTATTCTATTCTTGATCAATTCAATAATGTCCAGAACATTTTGGATTAAATAAAAAGAATTAAATCGGATTCTCTTCAAGTTAAAGTTTTTCCACTCTCAAATGATATTGCGTGCATCAGCCTCATGATCCAAAAATAGCTTTACTAGATAGGGAACTGCATTAGACACTGCAATCTGCAAGGGAGTATTTCCATTACAATCTGTGGCATTTACATCAGCACCAAGATCCAAGAGGCTGTTAGCTAGTGCAACATGATCAGTTTGAACATCATTGGAAGTAAACCAATACCAGCTAGCAATTAAATGTAGGACATTTTCTTTTTTTTCATTAATTTCCATGACATTGGGACTGTGTTTTAAAAATAATTTTGATGACTCCCAAAGCGTACTATTGAAAACTTCTACTTGATTGAATAATCTAAACATGGGACTGTGACCATTACCATCTTTGGCATTCACATCTGCCTTGTACTGAATGAGAAGCTCAATCAATTCCACAAGACCGTGAAATGATGCCATTCTAGGTTTAGCTATAACATCACAAATCCAGTGCAAAGATGTAGTACCGTCCTTCCTGTAGACTAAGTTTGGATCAGCACCATTCATCAACAGCAATTCAGTTATCTTATTTAAATTACAGTAATGGGCAAGGCGTAAGGGTGGGAGCATACCCTTTTCGAACCCAATGTTGGGATCCGCGCCTTTTTTCAGTAATAATTCAACAATGTCGTATCGAGTACAATTGACGGCTACGTACAACGGTGTGTAGTTGAATTTTCCAACGCAAAGATACTCGTTGACGTTGCGATCCATTAATTTTCTCAAAACTTCATCGTCTCCAAACTCAAAGGCTGCTCTGTAGAGATTGAACAATCCAACTGGATTAGTATAATTGACGAAGTCGTACATCCGAATGATTACTTCTTTACTTTCGTGAAATTTCAAGAAGTTAGCGAGACCAATTGAATTTAATCCACCAGTTTTTGGGTCTGGATGAAGTTTCACTTTAGCATTGTTTGCACAGAACTCAATGACGTCAAGACGTCGGTTTCTAATTGTAAAATATTCTCAATTTCGACTATTTTAGTCAACATTTCACTATTCTTAAATTCAGCATACTCCAGCTCATCATTGTCGAGCGCGTTAACCAATTTAGAGTAATAATTCATATTCTCGCAGTAAGGTAATAGAAAATATAATGACATTTTAGAAGGTACAGAATATCAATTCTACTTCTCCGTCGATTTTTTCCTTTACAAACCGACTATGGTGCGTATTATAATGCTGAACCAAGTGCACCTATATAGACACGATCAGAGTTTAAATCTAACTTCTTCTTCTTCTCAATGTATTCTTAGAGAAGTTGCAAGAATTCAGTTTTATCTGTTAAATAATGTGATCCAACACTGTCTTTTCAATAAAGCACGAAATTTTTCTGATCGATGGGAAGAATACACTATTCCAACGGACAAGTTCGCACGTTCACTCGCATCGCGCTATTTTGTTACTTTGATTGAAATTACCACCTTCACGTAACGTCTAATGATGATAGAAACACAATCGAACTTAAATTCTACGACCGATAAAAAAACAATCACACGACGCAACTTCTATACGTTAAGGTGGATTCCCGAATCTAGAATCCCGAGTCGAACGCTGCGTACAAGTATTTTGAGCGACAGGCCCGACAGTTAGGTCGGGATTCACAGAATCACAATTATTGCTCGTGTATTCGCTGGTCTGCAACGCGCTCGATCCCCTCTATTCACTCGCCCGTCAGTGCGGCTCGGTATAGACTCGGACTGGAAGCTGCTTTCTTTGTAACGAAATAACGATATCGTCCTTTTTCAGTCTTCAAACATTTACTTTCGGCAGCCTGATATTCCAAAACTGAAAGCAGTTGAGGTTTTCATTATTCTCATATTAATTAGTGAATTGTGTTTCGGCAGTTTTATTTCAACTATTGTTGTGCAATTATAGACGGTAATAAAAATTAGTAATTGTTTATTGTGAACATTTTTATCGCTCATTGCATTTATCATGGAGGAAACAGTTATCGTGAAATCTTACCCGACTCACTGTGATTGGCTCATTAGCGAATACATTATAAGAAAAAAGTATGCATCTGATCCTGTCAATTCCTTCATCAAGTCCCCAACTTTTTTATGTGTGAGAAAAAGAGAATGGTATCTTCAACTATATCTAAAATCCAATAATTATAATTATAATTATGGTCATAATCAGAGTACAATAAGTGTTTTAACTGAAAATGAAAATGAAGAATTAGATTTCAGTGGTAGTTTTATAAGCATATTACTCTCAACAGGAAAAGAGAGTTTTCGTTTGTCCAATTTTCAAGTGGGTAAAAAATATTATTTTCCTGAATCATATGATATTTATAGTCAACTAAAAAACTACTTATCAAAAGGACAAATAATAATAAGATTTTTAATCAATGCTCGACCGCTCAATGAAACTTCATCGTTATTGACTTACGAATGTTCACCTATATCACTAGCAAACCTTTATAATAATCCCAGTTTATCTGACATTCAACTGATTGTAGGAAAAGAAACATTTTATGCCCATAAAGCTATATTAGCTAATCGCTCTCCAGTTTTTACTACAATGTTTCAAATTGAAATGGAGGAAAAAAGAGGAAACATTGTTGAAATTAAAGATTTAAGTGCTGCTGCCGTACAGGGAATGTTGAGTTTTATCTACATGAACAAAGTACTTATTGAAATTGATACAGTGGATGATTTATTAAAAGCTTCTGACAAATATGAAATAATAGATTTGAAGAATTTATGTGGTAAATATTTAATGAACATATTAGATATAAAAAATTGTGTGAAGATTGTCTCCATAGCAGAATTGTTCAATATGCAAGAACTTAAAATTTCAGCTATCAATTTTATTGTTAGCATAAGTCATCATGTATTTGAAATGCAAGAAATTGATGACTTGGCTGTATCTAATATGGATCTACATTTGGAAATAACCAAATCATGTTTCAAATTTCTACATTTCATGATGGGAAAGCAGTCATGATTTAATATGACATATTAATTGTCATACATGCAATGCAAATGAATATCATTATAACTATATATATTCATAATTTTGTTTATGTTGATTGATTAATATTTGTCATCAAGAGACAATTTTAGTGTGCACAATAATTGAATATTATGTATTTGAAGTGTAATTTTTTTTATTAAAAAATTTAGTTTATCAAATATAAAAGTCTAATGTATGTTTAGCTTGATATATTTATCTCTGAATTTAGAACTTTATTTTTACAAGTCTTTCAAATAATACAATTTTTCTGTAATTTATTCTACCTATCAATTTTTGAGTTAAAATGATGCAAAAAAAGAAAAATTTTAATCATGTTTTTACAATCATTTTTTAATCCTTCAAGAAAAGTAATACCTGTAAAATTTTAGAAAAGTTCATGATAATATTACCAATTTTCATAATACAATAATTGCGGATTCCAGGCTAAAAGTGAGATCTGTGCTATTTTCCAATATATTTTTAAAGTTTCTTTTTTTTGAAGAATAATCGTTGCAGTTGTTTTGGTTGTTACTTCGTAAAGATACTAGTTAAGAGTTATATTTGATAGCATTGCACAATGGGCTAGAACATTTATTACATATTATAACAATGGGTGGATATATATTACACTATTTTTCCTGAGATCAAATATCTACAGTTTTACGCTCCTTGAATTCTTTTGTAAACTTAATATGTCCAAGTAAACAAAATTTAATTTTCAGCCCAAACATTTTTTCTGAGCCTTTAGGTATGATGGATAATGTTTTAAAATTAAAATTTTTTATTGACATTAAGGTTCCATATCTTATTATGGCTTTGTTAAGCCTAAATATATCGTTTTAGGATCAAGCGTCTTTATGCTTGTAGTTTCTAACTATGGTATAGGCAAAAGCTCTATCTATTTTTTAACCAACAGTAATATTATTTTCTTTCGATCAAATTCAAAAGTTTTAAAGCCGTAAAATTTGCAATACCTTCAAAACGCTCCTAATGCTTTCGCGTATCGTGCCTGATGCTTTGACTACTATATTTCTATGACTTTGAGTGTCACGAGTTTTGTTTATTACAAATTCGATTATCAATATTTAATACAATTTTTGACAAAATGTAAACTTCGCCAAAGGCAAGGTGAGCTGATTCTCGATCTAATGGTATAAATTATACCAACGAGAGAATAGAAAATAAGTAATAAATGAAAGTATGAAAAAGAAATCAAATTTTTACTGAAAAATCGGTTTTTTTTTAAGGGGACCGACCTGTGTTAAAAGCTTAAATTCAGCTTCAGCTAAAAATAGCTATATGAATCGAAATAGTGGAAATTTTTTTTTGTGATAGTAAAATATGTTCATTCTACACCAGATTGACCAAAAACAACTTCTACCCAAGCTCTGAAATACCAATTACATCATTTTTTTCATAAGACGAAATATTGTGTTATAAATCACTTGCCGCATGATCTTGAAAAGAGTTTTTCATCAATATTGATCTATGGGGTCTCAAAATCTTCAGAAAAGTACTCTCGTCCACCTAAGCGGAGCAGAATTTTGAAAAATTGCGTACAACTTTATATACACGTCAAAATGTGCCAATTTTTGAGAAAATTAGTATTTTATTAACAATAGAAGCCATATTAAAGCTCTTGGAAGAAAAACAAACTTTTTTTTTCAAATTCTGCTCCGCTTAAGTGGATGAGGGTACTTTTCTGAAGATTTTGAGACCCCATAGATCAATATTGATGAAAAGCTCACGTCAGAATCGCGTGGCAAGTGAATCCTATTATAATATTTAGTATTATGAAAAAATAAGCGTAATTGGCATTTCAGAGCTTGGATAGAAGTTTTTTTTGGTCAATCAGGTGTCTAATAAACATATTTTACGATCACAAAAAAAAAATTTCCACTATTTCGATTTATATAGCTATTTTTTGAATTTAAGCTTTTAACACAGGTCGGTCCCCTTAATTCGTCACGAGCAAAACTGTTTTATTTCGGCTCTATAAAATTATAAGAATAATTTATCCTGATACACTAGTGATCTATGTTGTTCTATTCAATAGTTCTGAAATAAAGAGCATTCTAACTTTCAGCCATACATTCAGCCAACATTTTTGTAGTTTTTCATGGGTCATAATTTTTCGATGTCTCTTGAATGGTTAAATATTACAAGTAAATTATTAAAAAAAAAACGATGTTTATTGAAATTCCCATTCTTTTTATTCATTTACTTTTAAAAAAGTGATAGCTTGATTCTGTCATCTATTGGTCGTTGGATTTGGGTAGGTGTTGTAAGATTCCTGATGAAGGGTGTAGCGCGTGATAAAAGGTTCTAGTATTATATACTTTAAGTTATTAGATTAAATATTTTAAAATATTAAAATCGTTGCAAATATTTCTAGATCTACCGAATCTACAAAAGTAACGCGCTCATAATAACTGTATGGCAATAAATTGTATTCAAATCATCACGATTCTGTCGAGTTGAGGAAATGAATGCACAATATACCCTTATATTATATTGCTTCGTGTACAAAAACCGTGTGAAATTATTACTTTTGCGTGCAAGAAGCTTTTTTTCCTGCAAACGATACGCTTTAAAACCATGAAATTCGAATTTTCTTTACCATTCTCTTCGTAATTGAAAACTCGGTAAATTTTCGGCAAGTACTACCGGGAAAGAAAACGGTTGTAATTTTGTGTCACAGTATCGCGTAAGCCTTTAACATGCGTTCTGTGCTAATTTTTTCGACTTTACTGCTGAATTTCTTTAGTTACCAACTTGTACACTCCTCAACGCAGACTGAATTGGCTGAAAAAGTATTGGGCGAATTCATCAAGGGACAGGAAGAATTCGATGACCTCGTAAAACGTGTTGATATACGTCAAGCTACGACATTACTCATTGGTAACTCCAAAGCTATAGATAATCTTTTCATTAATCAATCCGTAATCGTTGACTTGACCCGCAACGCAACAATTCTGCCACGGTTGATGCTGGATACTAAAAGAACCCAATATTTGGAATTTTCTATCATTGATGAGGATATTGAATCAGTTGAATACATTCCAAGAGTTTATTTCAAAATGAAGATGTTCTACTTGGTAAAATCTGTAAATCTGTTCCTTCTCGTTGATTTTCCCTCGTTCTATGAGCAGATCGACGTTATCCTGCAAAAAGCAGCTGAATCCATTAAAGAGGTCGATCGCATCCTGACCTGCTTTGCTCTAATCGTAACGCAAGTGGAAAACGAGCAGCAAATTCAAAAAGTGAAGGACCATTTGATAAACCTGCGCAACTCGACAAAAACATCTGACAAAATTGTCTCGATCATTGATGGCTTTAAGGATATTTCTTTTACTCGTGGGCCAAATGGCACGATAGTCCAACAAGTAGACTATTATAGATTGGGATTTGTCAAGAATCCAAGTGGTAGCTCGTTGGAGAGTTACAAAAGGGAAGATCTGGAAGACGTTATATACTATTTAATTCACCCAATCTGTTATAAGACCCAATCTGGCAATGTTATTATCTACAAGCCGTGTCAGAACGAACTGAGAATTTGCGACAATCTGCTCGATCTACTAAGACGAAAATTGTCCGAAGGACTCGGTCAGATTGGACAAAAAATGCTCGATTTTCACATATTGGTCGAAAAACATGTGCAAGACATAAAAAAATTGTCTGCGTACTTCTCGCATGCATTGGACAGTTATTACAAGTTTTTGGAAACTACAAAAGTGATAAAAAATCCTGAACAAGTGATCGATCGAATTTTCAACTATTCAAGAGCTGTAAGAACCGATTTAACCAGCGAAAATCTCCAGTTATACGCCAACTATGCGAAATACTTGGTTTTTGTCCAAGCACCCAATGTGCCAGAGGACAATTCGTGGATTGTCGATCACTTACTTCCTGTGCGCAAGTATTTGTACTCAACAACCGTTTGGTACGCATTATTATTAAATTTAGATAGCGAACTTCTATCCAATTGGGTGGTACAGAAAGATATTAGTCCATACAAAAATGTAACTTCAAAACTGCTCGAAGAAATTGAAAAAGTCCAGGATGTAAAAGAAAATAAAATAACCGAGAATTTGAAAAACTTTTTTGACTCATTTCCGGAACAAGAACGACATGATAAATCTGTAAATCTTCGAGACGTGGAAGTGGCTCAGTTGGAAGTATGGCAATTTGAACCATTAAAAAAATTATTGTCTGCAAAGTTGATGCACAATGGTCGGCCGAGCGTAAAGTGTGACACTGAATCGAAAAAATTAACAATCAGCGGTTCGTACGTCAAATCGAGCGACGTATCCAACTCCAAGTGTGACAATGCAACTTTCATCGAAGTATTCGCGTTGAGAAAAGTATTTTTCGATGAACATTTGTACCTACTCGGGAAAGAGGTACATTTGGCCATCATAGCCCCAGTTTGGGTAATACTCGGCGATCGAGTAATCAATCTCGATGGCGAGGATGCGAAAACACTGCGGTTGGTAGATGGAAGAGCTAGAGATGGCGCAAGGCCCGGAAGTGTAGGAGAAGATGGAAAACCCGGACTCCCAGGTGGACCAGCCGGTAATTTTCTGGGTATTGTCCCGATCTTACACGGTCCGCGACACCAAAACTGGGGACTCAAAATATATGTCAGAGGTGGCTTTGGCGGCATTGGAGAATGCGGAGGCTACGGCAACAATAATACTGAAGGAAAGACGGGAGCTCACGGACTCGATGGAATAAATGGTAACGTAACGATCATTCGAGCTTCATCGGGGAACTTCAATGATCCGCATTTAAAGATAATATCTTCCCGTACTCAAGAATGGGGAAATGCACTCGTTTACCACATCGATACTCGATGTTCAGTAGACTCACCTCAAGAGCTCAATAGTAAAGGAATAAAATTGCCCGATACACTGACGCCACTGCCATTCTATCGATCCATTAACAGCTATCAATACTTTTACAGAGAAAGCAAAATAACTGATATACCAGAGTTAATTTTAGAAGAATTTTCCAGGTTTTTAGATAATAGCGAAGCCGTCTTAAATTTGTACAACGTCGCAGGACTTATAGATAAATTCCAAGGACTCGAGAATCAATTCTGGCATCTCAGTCCCAAGATATCTCTATTGACAGATTATCACTCCTTTCTAAGTCAAATCACAAAGTACGCCAAAAAACTTGTGAATTCTATGCAGCTGTACCAAGATAGAGCCAATGCACTTCGGTACCTGTGCACAGCTGCACTGAGTAAAATCATCAATTTGGAAAAGAATGCCGACGCTAATTTGATTGTCGGCTTGAAAACTTTTTTGCACGCAATCAAGACTGACATCGACTCGATACCAAAATTGAAAAACATACAAATTATCAATGGATATAAAAGAGATTATGTCCAAGAGTTTAAGGTAAAAATTGAAGCAGCTCATCATTACGTATCAGACATCGTTGCCCCGGAAATACATAAAATTACTAAAGAATTTGACGATACCGTGATCCAGTTGGTCGATGAAACTGTGGCGCTTCAAAAAGTTGCTGAAAAGGAAAAGGAAGAATTAATCAAGCACCAAAAAACTTTGATACAATCGATGATTTGGAGCGGAGTATTAGGTACAGTGCAAGTGACGGGTATGTTCTTAAATTTTTTAGGTGAAAAGGGAGAGGCAGCAAGTTCATTAATTACCGGATTCACTTCTTTGCTCGAATCTATATTCGTCGATTCTTCAGATGTCAATGAAAAAGCTTTACTTAAGTTACCCGCCGCAGTTCAAGCAACTATGTCACCTCTGAAAAAGTACTTTGAAAGCAAGCAGAAGCAACTCGTCCAACGACTGCAAGACGCAGAAGATATGATCAAACGCGAGTATTCACTGAATAAATGGGAAATGGAACATATCGCCGACATCAACGAAAAAATCAAAGCAGCGAAAAAAAAGTTAAAGGATCAAATAAAGAAAGGCAAGACACTTGATCCAGCTTCAGTTGATAAAATGTATGACTTGAGGCAAGAAATCAAACAATTATGTATAAAAAGGATAAAAGAATTGGAGAATAAAAAGCTAAATAGCGGTCCCAAGGTATCGAAGACATTAAAAGTACTCAAGCGCATTCAGATTGGATTGAACATTGTTCAAGCGTCAGTTGATCTCGTCCAAAAACTCGGAGGTCAATGGGAAAGAATCAACACGGTCGGCGACCTAATTCGCGAAGCCGGGAAGAAATTCGAACGGCTGGAGAAATACGAGCGCGAAATTTATCATGTAATCATTCCCTTCTGCATGAACATCCAAGCCAGGGTCGATCAGGTGCAGGAACAGCTGAAGAACAAAACCTCGACGGATCTGATCGTCAGCAAGTGGGAGATCCAGAGCGCCTTGAGACACCTTATGAATGTGATGAAAATGGCTACTCAAGGTTTTAAGACCCAAAAAAATGTTTTGGACATTTTCAATAGGGTTGAAGAAGGTATAAACGTCATGGTTGCTCTGTACGATCACGTGGACAAGTATCAATACAGGATTGGGCTCGGCAAGTTCATCGCCAATATTAATTCCCGTTCAGAAGTCATAAGGAACAACGCAGATCTCGGCGAGGCAATCAATGACTTGATTCTTTCGGTCCAGAACAACGTAGTGATGCAGAATTACAAAGCAGCCACCAATGCCTTTAAGCAACACGTCTTTCCGTTCGCTCATGAATTTTTTCGTTATTACAATTTGCCGGAGATTCTAAAGACTAACAAGACCGATGTTATTGTGACCTATGTTTTGAGCGAACTCGACCAATTAGAAAATGAGTTGTTGAAATCCGATGCCATGATCTACAAGTACGATCGTTTCGTGCATCAAAATATCGTTTTCAAACATACAAAAGGAGGATCGAAGCCATTCTATAAGTGGAAATACAACAAGCACAAAAATAATATCGAGAAATTATTGCACGGACATAGAGTGACGCTAAAAGCTGATATAAAGCACGGATTCAAAGGCAACGCCGTAAAATTCAATAAAATCGGTATCAATTTTGCCTCGCCAAATAAAACGATTAAACAAAAATTGGGCAAATTGCTGTCAGGCTTCAGCGTCACCTTGATCCATTTAGGCCATTCATTTTACAGATGCGACGACAGAATATACATGATTCCGAGTGACAATCAGGCTATCGTATACTCGATGACCCATCATCCCGAAAGCAATGTACCGATCACCACCAACAAAGTTTACGACAAAATAGCGAAAAATGAGCCTGTCCTCAGTCCTTATGCCACGTGGCAGATACAATTGAATGGCGATAAGGATCGTTTCGATGAACTATCGAAATACGCAAACGAAACGATCGATTTGATGCTCGAGGGGACAGGACAGTACGTCGACTTAAATCTGCCGGTAGTGTGCAACAAACAGCTCGATCAATACTACACACGGTCTAACAATCAAATGAACACGATTCAAATCTACGAAAAACTTCCTGAGTCTGATTTAATAAAAGTGGAAAAATGGATCGATGAGTTATTGTACAGTATAAATTGATAACATAAATTAATTTTTCGATGCGTCATTTGAGCGGTAGCATTCTCAAGAACTTTCTTCAAGAAGAGATTATTTCGAAAAGAATAATAATCGAAGAAAAACTTATAGCAAATTTCACTACGATTCATTATAGTGAAAATTACAGTGTTAGAAACATTTTCTTTATCGTAGTAATTTTTTGTAAAGTATTTTTTTGAATGTCTAAATTGATTGTTTTAATAAAAATGCGACTTTAATGAAAAAATTATGAGATGAAATAAAAAAAAAAACGGATTAAAAATTCTTATGTTTTTGAAATTATTTAATACAAAATAATTTTCTTATTAAGTAATCTCTCCTGCGCCCGGGCGGTAGCCTCCTGCAGGCCTTCTCACAGAAAAATGTATAGAGATAGAAAAAAATCCTACATGAAGTAACACTTGTAATTTGAAGAAATATTTTCGATGCATTAATGAAGCACTCATCCGTTATAAAGATAATTACCGATGACAAAATCATTTTTATTTTTCGTTAAATTTACTTCAGAATCAGAGATCCTAAATGTGCGCATAGTAATTTACTCTATTTATTAAAAAGATCTTTATGATTGATTTGGATAACAACTCAATGTACGAGATCCCAGATTGTATTTTTTACGAGGCAAGACATCTTTTTGATCATTTTGCGATTTTTAAGTCAAAGACCCAGCGCTCTTTTTTACTTTAAAAAAATTGTTTCCCCAACGCAACGAAGAACTTGAGCGGCACATCGGGATTCCCAAAATATAATCATCGTGCTCGCAGCCGGCCGACAACTGGACTCGACGCGATGTTTGTTACAAAAACGCTTACTGTATACTTTGTTCGTTTTCTATGAGGCCATTATTTTTTTGTCGTGAAACATCAATTTTGAGGATTTGCTGCCAGTAATTATTCAGCGTGAAGTTTTTTCATCGCCCATTACATTCAACATGGAGGAAACAGTTATCGTGACATCGTACCCTAGTTACTCTGATTGGCTCATTAGCGAATACATCATGAGAAAAAATCATGATTATTCCATTGAGTCCCCAATTTTTTCGTGCAATATGGACAAAAAGTGGTATTTTAAGCTAGATTTTAATTATCATACAAAATTAACTGCGATAAGTTTAGTCGCTATTGATGATTGGGAGAAATTAGATTTAAGTGGAAGTTTTATGTGCATTCTAAACTCTGCAGGTGAAGAATGTTTGCGTATTTCTGATATCAAAGTGAATAATATATATTCACGTAATATTTATAGTCAATTACAAAACTACTTGACAAGAGGACAGTTAACAATAAGATTCTTAATTAATACTCAGCCACTTGAAAAAATTTCATCGTCAGCAACTTATGAATGTTTACCTATATCACTAACAAAAGTTTATAAAAATCCTGATTTATCTGACATTCAACTGATTGTTGATAAAGAAACATTTTATGCCCATAAAGTCATATTAGCTAATCGTTCTCCAGTTTTCAGTGCTATGTTTCAAATTGAAATGAAAGAAAAAAGAGGAAATATTGTTGAAATTGAGGATTTAAGTGCTGTTGCTGTGGAAGGAATGCTGAGTTTTATCTACACAAACAAAGTTTTCATCGATATTGACACAGTAGCTGATTTATTGAAAGCCTCTGACAAATATGAAATTACAGATCTGAAAAACTTCTGTGGACAATTTTTAGCTAGTATATTAGACGTACAAAATTGTGTCAGAATTATCTCCAATGCAGAACTATTTAATATGCAGGAACTGAAAGTTTCTGCTATCAATTTTATTGTCAGCAAAAATGAAGAGATTTATCAAATGGAAGATATTCATGAATTAGCAGAATCACAAACTGATTTATATATGGAAATCACCAAATCCTGTTTCAAGTTTTTACATATGATGAGAGATTACAGTAGTCTTGGTTTAGTTAATATTAAATAAGTTTTATAGAAAAAGATAATTTCAGCTTGTATTGTAATTACCCTACTAAAATAATTTGATTTTTGAAGTCAGTATTTTTGCCATATGTTTAAAAAAAATACCTTTATTACAAATATTAAAATTTTTTTATTCAAAATAAATATACTTTTATTAAAAGCTTTTTGTGCAGCCATATTTATTTTCCAAATTTTCTTTTCTAATTCATTTTACTTTAGTCGCTTATAAAATTATAACGGTGGCAAAATTTCAAAATGCTGCCTACTTTTTTTATACAATTACTTACTAATCTTCAACGATTGTGTCGTAAATAATAGTTTTTTATCGAACCAGGAATAAATTATGCCTACAGTTAAAAGTAGGATAGCTGTTTTTGATTTCCTATCCGTTGAAATATGTGACAGCTGCTTTAAAAAGGCATTTATGATTAAGGATGGTCAATTTTTATGCAGTTCCTTGTACCAAATTTATATTGGAGCTATTTTTTATGATTTTACGTATAGGGATTCCCTATGTAAGTCACGTGATCTGGTACTGGCATTCAAGCTATGATCTTTGCTACTTTATCTGTTCTGTACGCTCAAAGTTATATTAACCCAGACCGATGAACGAGTAGTTTTTGACTTATAATCATTCTGCAACTGATTAGTTTTATTACTTCTATGAGCCGGTCTTACTAGTCAAAGACATTTAAGCATCGTTAGAGTTTTTGTTTTCGTGAAAATTGTTCACCGCAGTTAATCAAAACATAATTTCGTTTGATATGTATGAAACGGTTATCATGACATCATATCCATCTCACTGCGATTGGATCATAAGTGAATACATAATTCGAAATAATCGTCCTAATGCTGCTATAATTTCTCCAACGTTTTTGTGTACAAGAGGAAAAGAATGGACTCTAGAGTTCTTCATATGGCGCGATTATTCTTCATCAATTGGAATCAAGTTAAAACGTAAAGGTCTTTCCGAAAATTTAGATTATAGTGGAAGTTACATATACATACTCGACCCCACAGGAAGACAAGATGACTCTTATCTCACTTATGTTACTGAAGGAAATTTTAACGATTTTAACATTAGTTCTGATAATTTTATGAATCAATTACAAAACTACTTGGCAAAAGGACAGTTAACAATACGATTTTTTATTAATGCCTGCCCCTTGATTCGGGCCTCATCTTCATCAACTTTCAAATGTTCACCCATGTCACTTGTGAACCTTTTTGATAATCCTGATTTATCAGATATTATGATTATTGTTAACAATACAACATTTTATGCCCACAGAGCTGTATTGGCAAATATATCACCAATTTTTGCAACTATGTTTAAAAACAAAAAAGAACATAAAATTATAAGGATTAATGAGTTGAGTGCTGCTGCAATCAGAAAGATGTTGTATTTTATTTATGTAAATGCAGTCAATTTTGATGATAACACAATTAATGATCTGTCAAGGGCTTCTCATAGATATGAAATAAAAGAATTAAAAAATTTATGCTGCCAATACTTGATTGGAAAATTGACCGTTCAAAATTGTATAGATTCTATTCAAATGGCTTATAAACTTAATATGCATGAACTCAAATTTTCAGCAATGAACTTAATTGTTAGTGAGAGTGAACTAATTTATCAGACTAAAGAGTTTTACGAGCTGGCACAAAAAAATTCTGATTTACATGTTGAAATTTGTAAAGCATGTTTCAAATATTTGAATCTGATGATAAAAACTAAACCCAATTATTTTTATTTCAAAAATTCCATATCACTTACTTGATTTTTTTAATCTTCTCAATTTTATAATTATCATGATTAAAATTCAATGAAAAAACTTACTACTATTACTTGTCAAGTTATAAATTATTTGTATTCGGTGAGAAACATGAAAATTATTATAAACATAAAATATTATTCAATGAGCAATTATTAGAATGAAAATAAAATCAAACTAATGATAAAAATAATATAATATAGTATTTTATTTTTTTTATATTTTTACAGTGACTGTACAGATGCAATTCATACTTGAATTTTTACAGTGGTATTTTAATCAGTTCTCTGTAGAGTTATCTACAATTATTGAACAAGAGAAAACAATTTTTAGTTTTCAATAAATCTTGAAGAAAACAAGTATTTCAACTTGAGAAAATTGAAAATTTTCTCACCTGATAATATGTAAATCTTACAATAATGATTTTTTCCTAGTTCAAACGTTTTACCAGTCAATGGTTATTTTCCAAAAAGACAATTACATTATTTGTTCCATATGT
Organism: Trichogramma pretiosum; assembly: GCF_000599845.2. NCBI lineage: Eukaryota > Metazoa > Arthropoda > Insecta > Hymenoptera > Trichogrammatidae > Trichogramma > Trichogramma pretiosum. The sequence goes on from NW_019640811.1 coordinate 1,210,872, forward strand.
CATTCTATTTTATTATTTATGTTACTCATAATTTCTTTCAAAAATTCTGTGTTTGCCGGAGCTGTTGTATAGAGATTACCTAGAAAATTAAAAAATATTTTAATAAATGATAATCAAAATTAACTTATTACAGAAAAGTTTTGAGAATTTACCAATAAAATTCTGTGAATCATTATCATGTGTTATGACTTTGCAGTTTTGTTTTTTTTCTACTTTAAAACCTACTGATCGAAAACGTTCATCAGTTTGATACAATACATTATTCTTCTGATTTGAGTATGGTTGACCACTGAATGGATTGATAAAATCTGCCCAATACCCGCACATTTTCAATTTTTTACACACATCAGATGCAGCAAGCACAAACTAAAAAAAAATTCAGATAGCAATTAATAAAACTAATAAATGTCTTTAGCAAGCTAAACAAGATACTTACATATTGCGCTAATCTTTCTGTTTCCAATTCTTTACTCCATCTTGAGTTTTTATTGTTGGTCTTTTGACTGATTGTAATTATGGTTAATTGTGGAGAAGCTACTTCCAGGCACCCTGGAAATAATTCTAAGATATCCTTTCGAAGCAATGTCGGACATTCTTGAGAATGACAATGCAACACGGAATACACTTCAGGAACATTCAGTATATTTTTTCTTTTATTTACATTTGACCTTGCTATTTCTATATCTTCTATCTCATTTGGCACTAAAACCGACTGCACTTCTACTTGAGCCGTTGTTGTTGCATCTAGCCATCCTGGACCGATGCTACCCGGTAAGTAGAAACGAAATCCTCTGGGTGTCAGGAGCTCCCAATTGGAATCGATACCAAGAATTGCATTATTCTCCGTCTCTACAATTAAAAAGAAGAATAAGAACTGAATGCAATCTCATCATTAACGCATGTGAATCTATCTACAGTCGAAAAATAATGCACTGTTTGTTTTTGTTCTCAATCGTGTCAGATCGCAAGGTGACAAACAACTGGCGAACGTATACTGCGTGCGTATGTTGTTATAAAGTGCACATTACCGTCAAGGGCATCGTTCCTCGAGGCGACGAGCTTGTAGGAGCTGGTGCTCTTGTCGCTGCGACGCGAGTACCTGGCTCTGAGGATGCGAGCGACGAGCAAGGCTGGCTGCTTCGTTGATTGGCAACTGCGCTGAATATTACGTACACAAAACATCTGCAAGCACAAAAATTGATACGGATGATGCAATGTTGAATTGTAACGGGACACGGTTGTGTGTATTAAAAAAAAAAAAAAAACTGATGCAACGCGAGACAGTTCCTCGACGCGAGGTTATGACCGCGTACGGGAGCTTCACACAAGGGTCGTGGCGTACACCACCTACGATTCGAGGTTTCGATCCGTAATCTCAGCGTCGAGGCGAAAAAACAAACACTCACAATTAATCAGCGTTGACGCGATGCATGTTGACGAAAAACATTCGCTCGATATGCGTACGTGCATGTACTTTGTTCGTACGATATATGCAGTGTAACGTCGTATACGTATGGCTAGAAGTGTGTTTATATGTTGGCGTATGCGCGTTCGACTGCTGCTGCTGCTGCTGCTCACTGCTGCTGCAGACGAACGCGTCGTCCGCTACGAATTATTGCGACGCGCAAGTCAACACTGACAGTCCGTACTTCGTATTTTGCAGTATATAGTGCACAGTAGATAACGAGTGTAAATAACAAGTCGAAATGATTGGATCAACGGGCAAAAAATTTAAAAATAAAATTGACGAACAGAAGAGAGAGCGTGAAATTTCGTGGCGGGAAATTTCAACGTGTTTTCATCGAGAACGTGGCTATATCGTATTTAAATTGACTATAATAAAATACGCTATTATGAACTTTCAAAATATCGCATCTCTCCCGTTATTGATAGAAATATTCCACTCCCGTTAATTTTCGCTCGGATTACACGTCGATCTGAGCAAAACAATAGTCCCGAAAAAAAAATGGAAAAACCCACTATCTTAGATTTTATATTTAATTTATTCAAACCCTCGTAATTTTTGATCATAAATTATTTTTAAAGGAAGTCTTATGAATAGGTCTTACATGTGTACTGTGTATGTGTGAAATTTGTATGTAAGACAGTTTTGATCAAGCACCAAAGGACAGTCCACGAAGGTCGCAAAGATTTCGCGTGTGACAAGTGTGAGAAGAAATTTGGACAAAAAATGTGTTTGTTCCGCCATCAAAAGATAGTACATGAAGGTCGCAAAGACTACGCATGTGACAAGTGTAAAAAAAAATTTACTCAAAAACAGCATTTGCTCCTCCATCAAAAAACAATCCATGAAGGTCGCAAAGATTATGCATGCGACAAATGCGAAAAGAAATTTGGACAAAAATCTGATTTGTTTCGGCACCATAGGACTGTACACGAAGGTCGTAAAGATTTTGCATGCGACAAGTGCAAAAGGAACTTTGGAAAAAAAACAGATTTGTTTCGGCACCATAGTATTGTACACGAAGGTCGAAAAGATCACCCATGCGATAAATGCGAGAATAAATTTGGACTCGAACATCAATTGCTCTACCACCAAAAAACAGTCCACGAAGGTCGCAAAAATTTCGCATGTGACAAGTGTGAAAGAAAATTCGGACGAAATTCGGCTTTAATCAAGCACCAAAAGACAGTCCACCAAGGTTACAAAGATCACGCATGTGACAAGTGCGATAAGAAATTTGGAGATCGAAGCAATTTGAACAGACACCAAAAAACAGTTCATCAATTTCGCAAAGATATCGCATGTGACAAGTGTGAAAGAAAATTCGGACGAAATTCGGATTTGATCAAGCACCAAAGGACAATACACGAAGGTTTCAGAGATTATGCATGCGATAATTGCGAGAAGAAATTTGGAGAAAAATCGAATTTGCTTAGACACCAAAGAACAGTCCACGAAGGTCGGAAAGATTATGTTTGCGACAAGTGTGAAAAGAAATTTGGACGAAATTCGGATTTGATCAAGCACCAAAATAGAATCCACGAAGGCCGCAAAGATTACGCATACGACAAGTGCAAAGAGAAGTTTGGAGAAAAATCGAAATTGATCAAACATCAAAAAATAGTTCACGAAAATCGCAAAGATTTCGCATGCAACAAATGCGAGAAGAAATTTGGACATAAATCGAATTTTCTCGCCCACCTAAGGACAGTTCATGAAGGTTGCAAAGATGCGAGTAAAAGTGACGATTGACAATTGTAAATATGTATCGATACTCGTACATATATTTATCTAAAATGTAAATAAAAGTGCCGAACTGATTGAGTCTTACCTGATTTTAATTATCAATGCACCATTTTTTAGCTATTTGAAGTGCAAAATCGGATCTGTCATTGTCGCATCTGATTTTTAGGCGAGGCACGCGAAAGTTTAATTGGATCATTTCGATTACATCTGATATTTAAGAATATTGATTATTTTTCAGAGTATTTGATACAAATTTTATCACTTCGGGATTAATATCTTCCAACGCGAAGAGCATATTCGATTTTAAGATTTTGATTTATTAGTTCAATACCAATTCACGAATTCAAGATTTTGGTCGACTTATGATGTGTCATGGCTTTGGATTTATATAAATGCAAAAAAATAAAGAATGATGTTATTAACCGTTGATCAACCCAACGCGTTTTTCTGCTACGTTTAATATTTTTATTCCTCGATAAAAAAATAATATCTCGCATTGTGTCACGAGAAATAAATTATATGACGGTCGCAGACTCGACTTATCTCCAGAATGTGGCGGGATACGAGTATAACGACCGAGGCTTGAAGTTGGCATTTCGCTGCGCATTTCGAGTAGCTCAGATCAGTGTAGAGTCGTTCGCCCTCGCGTTTAGTCACGTCAGTGCAGGTTACGACGCCCTAGTGCAAACAAAGAAAGATCACATAAACTCGTTCGACTCGAAGTAAAACTTGAGAGTGAGTGTTTCGAAAGATGTTCGATTACTATGACGATAGCGACGATAGTGGTGGATATTGTTTCACTGATGATGATGAATATGCTGACTACTACTACGCCTATAATTGTGAATTTAAAGAAGACTATTCAAAAGAATTGAGAAGCGTGAGACAGAAGGTCAACTGGGACATTGAAAAAGAACGACGGAAATTTCTCGGTAAATTATTTTACTTGGTCCATAATTGGAAGGGCCAACTTCCGAATCTTCGCGAATTTTTTCGTCGCGAGGATGTGGATTGGATTATCGTCGAGTATCTGGACGGCTTGCAAAGAAATTACGGACGTGGTCCGGATTGTTCATTCATCAAGTTTGTGATTCGCACTGGTTACAAGGACGAGCCCGAACTCGATAAAGACGGCAAGCCCGTGTTAAGTCGCACTACGCCATTGCATTATGCGTCTGAAGAATTTTCCGGGGTTGTTCGTTACTACCCCACAGGGCCCGGAGTGTTCAATGACCTGTTTCAAATATACAACAGATACGACGCGAATTACCTCGGCGAATATGGCCTTACGCACTTTCATGTAGCCTGCCGGTTCGGCTGTAAAAACGTCGTCGAAAAGTTCCTCGAGCTCGGTCAAGATCCCAACGTACTAGTGCAAAAAACCGGCGCTTCGCCGCTACACTTGGCTCTAGCCATGTATGCCTTGGAAAGCCCCGGACGCGACGAGGTGCTCGAGTTGCTGCTGAAAAATGGCGCTGATGTTAATTTAACTAATGCCAAGGGATTGACTCCTCTGCATGTCATTTGCAAAGATCGCAAGGACGACAATTTGGCGGAGATGTTTTTCAAGCTCAACGACCAAATCCAGCAGACGATTCAGTTGGATGCCCGGGACAAGTTGGGCCGGACACCTCTGCAGATGGCCGTGGCGAGTCTCATGCCGAAAACAGTTGACGCACTCTTGGATCGTATCGCCGATCTGTCTGATTTTGTTTTTCCAACCGAGGATTATTTTGGCGCGGGACATAAAGGAAGTTTATTTGTACCAACGTCCAACGACACGAATTTAGCTTCTAGAACACTGATGGTCATCGAAAGCTTGAAGAAAAAAGGATATGAAATAAATCAAACGCACGCCCTGACAACCATGAAATTTTTTAACTACATAGGAGTGGTTCGCCAGTCGTTAGCGTTCATGTTCACTGGAGATTACGATAGCGATGATAGTGAACCGGGTTTCGAATATTGCACGATGTGTCATTCCTCTCGTGAAGCACCAAAGGAACCATTGTGCCATGCCCACAAATCCACCATAATATCACGAGGATTTTTCCAACATTGGTCACTAGGATTTTTCTTGAAGCTGACTCACCCTCCACTGCCAACTCGTTGCTGTAAAATAATCATCGACAAGCTTTCGAACAAAGATTTGTTTAATGTATGCATCGCAGTTGATAGCGCTATGAAAGAGCAGAGCCAAACACTAGATGTCAATGGTAAAGGTATTTTCATATTCATACACTTTGTAATCATACTTTTTTTCTGTTGTTCAATCAATAATTTTTATCTTTCTTTTTCAGTTGAAGAGATTGAAGAACTAAAAAATTTACACATAACTGAATGATTTTGGAATAATTTAATCTATACGTGTTCAATTGTACTTAACTGTTCTTTTAATTGAAAGATTTAAATTTAGAAGAAATTGATTTGTCATTGATTGTAATCTTGAGTTCAATCAAAGCTATTTCAAGACGCTCATCAACTCTAACTTTGAAACCTCTGACAGTGAAAAAATATATAAATTTGCTTGCTCAGTGTCATGTTAAATTTTAAAAACCGATAAATGCATAAAATGAAAGTAACAAATTTGAAAAACTACACCCTATGAGTGAGTATAATTGATAAATTATTACAATCAGTATGTAACTTTATAATAAAATAATGTTTAACGCTGAACTTCTATTGTTGAAAAATTCTTGTTATTTATAAACCTTTATTTGAATCCATTCATATTTGTGTTTATTGAGTTGCAAAGCAACTATCAAGTTTATATGTTGTACTTAAAATAAGATAAAAAATATATATGATTTTCGACAACATAGTCTATTTTTCGAGTTTTATAAAATTATGAAAAAAAAAACGATATAATAGGAAAAAGTAGTTTAAAATTGATGATTATATACGGATAGGATTTGATAGCGATGAAAAGCAAAAAAGACGCGCATAGTTAACGACAAATGCAGCAACAAACTTTTGCATTCAAAATAATTAGAATAACAATTCGCGGGTATTAATGAATTTGAAATTGTACACGATGTTGTCTGAATTTTGTTTTGATGAATGTCGTGCCGATCGACAAAGCCTCATAGCTCTATATACCGAAGCTTCGACCGAGGCTATTGATTTTCGTGAAAATAATCCAAAAAAAATACCAGAAAATGATTTCTTTGATCAATCAGGTCCGATCTATTATTGCAAATTGTCAGCGATTAAAATTTAGCTGGCTGACGCTATTTTGCAATCGTATTATCACAACTTGTACACTACTTCATACTTAATATGCCAATGAATTTTATTTGATAATAAAGTTATTTTATAATATTAGATACTTATTTTATAATATTAGATACTTTTTGACCTGAAAAAGTTTTGCTTAAAAAATTCAAGAAAAATTGACTCATTGCATGTGTAATAACACGAATACCCAATCATTATTTGCGATCATCATTTTGGTAGCTTCGCGTGCGAGTTCCATCAAATAGGAATGTATACAATGCAGGGGTGGGCATTATTAACCCAGTAATCCAATTTAGACTCAATTTACATCCGTTATTAATTCACTCGGATTTAACGTTTTTCCATATTTGCTCTTCAGTTCGCTCGTAAAGTCTTCGATAATAAACTCGCAGTTTTGGTCGGGAGTACTTAGTTTTAGAAGGCCGGAAAATTCCTCGAAGAAATCGACGTCAAGTAAGAATTTCAAAATGTTGTAAAGTTAATGTATAAACAAATAAATCAGTACCTAAATTATAAACAAACTAACAATTTTTTTGTTTTAAACAGTTATCATACTGAAATGTTTATAATAGAATAATTCAAAATCGTTGTAATACTTTTTTCAAAAGTTTAAATATGGGCAAGTATGACAGTCTGATCCTTATAATTTTAATCCAACTTTAAAATTCTCTCTCTCTGTCTCTTTCATTTATGAAACTTCTAATATCAAATCATCAATGATCAATTACTTAGCTATGATAGTAATGAAATCCAATACATTCCGACAAGTATTCAAGCAAACTAAAATTTTTTTTCCCTCAAACTATAACCATAATATAAAGTTTATTATAAAATAATTTAATAATTAATTATATGATTTTTAACATAAGTTCAATAATCAGTCACGTAGCTATGATATTATTGAATTCAAATACATTCCGACACATATTCAAGCAAACTAAAATTTTTATTTCTCAAACGATAACCATGATGCAAAGTATAATTGTTAGAATTTATAGTAGTTATTGTTTAATTAAATACAGTGATAAGTGAAATGATACTCTCATGCGACCATGCAAAGGTAACAGTGGTTTGTAAAAAAACATTACTTATGACTCTACTTGCCCGGCCGTCTCGAACAAATTCAAGACGTTCGCAATCGTCATATAATAATTATCAATGCATACAAAAATATAGTTTTCAAAGTTTTTGTCGTTTTATTAGAAGCTTTTAATTTAATGGGTCTGCAGTGCATTTTCTCACATAATCTTTATAAAAACATGTGATTTACTCAAATAAAGACAATGTATTAAGTCATCACTCTGTATTGTATGTATTCTTTTTCTGTTTTAATATACAATTTTTCTCAGAACCANCGAAAGTAAACAATATATATTTTACAAGTTTGTTATATTTTTTAATTCAATGATGTATAATAACATAATTTTATCTTGTAGTTGCTTTCGTTACACTAATGACATTTATTATTTTTTATGAATTGATGAATGGTTCTGAGAAAAGTTGTATATTAAAACAGAAAAAGAATACATACAATACAGAGTGATGACTTAATACATTGTCTTTATTTGAGTAAATCACATGTTTTTATAAAGATTATGTGAGAAAATGCACTGCAGACCCATTAAATTAAAAGCTTCTAATAAAACGACAAAAACTTTGAAAACTATATTTTTTATGCATTGATAATTATTATATGACGATTGCGAACGTCTTCGAATTTGTTCGAGACGGCCGGGCAAGTAGAGTCATAAGTAATGTTTTTTTACATACCACTGTTACCTTTGCATGGTCGCATGAGAGTATCATTTCACTTATCACTGTATATAATTAAATAATAACTACTATAAATTCTAACAATTATACTTTGCATCATGGTTATCGTTTGAGAAATAAAAATTTTAGTTTGCTTGAATATGTGTCGGAATGTATTTGAATTCAATAATATCATAGCTACGTGATTGATTATTGAACTTATGTTAAAAATCATATAATTAATTATTAAATTATTTTATAATAAACTTTATATTATGGTTATAGTTTGAGGGAAAAAAAATTTTAGTTTGCTTGAATACTTGTCGGAATGTATTGGATTTCATTACTATCATAGCTAAGTAATTGATCATTGATGATTTGATATTAGAAGTTTCATAAATGAGAGAGACAGAGAGAGAGAGAGAGAATTTTAAAGTTAGATTAAAATTATAAGGATCAGACTGTCATACTTGCCCATATTTAAACTTTTGAAAAAAGTATTACAACGATTTTGAATTATTCTATTATAAACATTTCAGTATGATAACAGTTTAAAACAAAAAAATTGTTAGTTTGTTTAATACTTGACGGAATTTATTTGATTTCAATAATATCATAGCCAAGAAATTGATCATCATTTACGAGTTGAGATTACCAATTGAATAGTTTAGAAACATAAGGTAGCACAAAAATATAAGGATAAGCTGGCCATACTTGCTCATAAATGTTCTTTTAAAAAACAAAAGTTCATGGGATTCCGAATTATTATATGATTTATATAAGTATGCTTGTGATCCACGTAATTTGAAAAATAAGTCTTGACAATGATATTCATGCGAAAACATCGCGACTTCTCGGAGAAGGTCATCGTCGAGTCCGGATCCCAAACTAGTGCGTCGAGCTGACTAATCCAGGTGATTTCCGTACGATAACATCGCGATTTCCCGGAGAAAATCATCATCTAGTCCGGATTCCGATATATTGGGTGAAGCGTGCCACCCGGGACGATATTCATGCGAAATCACCGCGACTTCCCGGAGAAAGTTATTGTCGAGTATAGATTTCGACCTAGTGCTTCGAGCGAGGCATCCGGGACGATATTCGTGCGAAAAAACCGCGACTTCCCGGAGAAAGTCATCGTCGAGTACAGATTTCGACCTAGTGCGTCGAGCGAGTCACCCGGGATGATATTCGTGCGAAAAAACCGCGACTTCCCGGAGAAAGTCATCGTCGAGTACAGATTTCGACCTAGTGCTTCGAGCGAGACACCCGGGACGATATTTGTGTGAGTGCATCACGACTTCCTGGAGAAAGTCATCGTCGAGTACAGATTTCGACCTAGTGCTTCGAGCGAGACACCCGGGACGATATTCGTGTGAGCACATCGCGACTTCTCGGAGAAAGTCATCGTCGAGAACAGATTTCGATCTAGTGCTTCGAGCAAGACACCCGGGACGATGTTCGTGTGAATACATCGCGACTTTCCGGAGAAAGTCATCGTCGAGTACAAATCTCGACCTAGTGCGTCGAGTGAGTCGCTATTATATATTCCCCGCGGAAAGTCGTCGCCGAGGTCGTATTTATACCCAGTGCACCGGATAGGGCACCCGGGGGTACAAAGTAGCGAAAACATCTCGACTTCCTCGGAGAAAGTCGTCGCCGGGGCAGCGTTTATACCTAGTGCACCGAATAGGCTACATGGGTATACAAAGTAGCGAAAACATCTCGACTTACTCGGAGAAAGTCGTCGCCGGGGCTGTACTTGTACTTAGTGCTCTGATTAGGCCACCCGGGTGAACAAAGTAGTGACATCACACATAGAGCATCGAGTGGGCTACCGGGGTATTGTAAAATTTTCGACTTCGATCTAGTTAGTCGAGCGGGTCTTCACTTGTTCATCATCATCAATCCGATACAAGTATACAGCGTATAGCGTTACACATACACAAACTATACGTACATGTATGTTGCGTGAGAACACGTATACTATACTCTGCGTGAGAACACTTGTATACGCTAGCGTGATAACATTTTTAGCGTGAGGACACTTTTCGAGAGACTCATATATTCATTTTCGTTTCTGTAGGAAATAGTGGACCGTTGGAAAATCTAAATAGCTCATATTGATAGGATTTTTTCCAAGGAATCTGATGGGCTTATCAGATTTTCGATAACTCTTATCAAATTCAAATGAGAGCCAAAAGAAAGTCGGCGGATAGGTATGGGCTGTATATGAGTAGCGGCGTGTCGTCACTTAGTTCCTGTCATACTTGCCAGGTGGAGCGCGACACGCGCTCCTCGATGGAACAGTGAATGTAGAAGCAATTATATGGCGGGAATATTTGTTGATTTTAAGGGTGCGTTCGATAATTTAAGGTGGGGTATGATTGTGAATAAGCTTGGGGAAATAGGATGTATGGGGAATGAGTTGCGGTTGTGGATGGATTATTTTAGAGAGAGAAAAGCATGTATGAAAAGTCGGAGGGGTGAATATGAATGGATGAATGTGGAAAGAGGGTGTCCGCAGGGTTCGATCGGAGGACCAACCCTGTGGAACCTCTGTGTGGATGAGCTGCTGTGGACTCTAGAGGATAAAGGGATTAAGGTCGCAGCTTTCGCTGACGACTTTACAATACTGGTGGAGGCAAGGACAAGAAATGATTTGGTGCAAAAGATAGATGAGTATATGAAGAATATTTACAGATGGGGGGAGAAATATGGTGTGAGTGTGTCGAGTGACAAGACCACTGTGATGATGCTGAAGGGAACGTTAGACTTTGGCAGGCATCCGGTGGTCAGAGTGACTGTGGATGTGCAGACGCATGCATTGAAGGTTGTTGATGAGGTGAAATTGTTAGGGATTAGTATGAATGTAGGAATGAATGCGAAGCCGCATGTGTATAACCTGCGGCCGAAGCTCGAATCTGTGGTGGGATGTATGAGAAGAGTGTTGAGGAAAAATTGGGGGGTTAAAAGGCATGTATGGAAAGTGTGGATGAAGGGGTTGTTTGAGCCGATTGTAATGTATGGTGCTGGGGTATGGGGGGATTTATTAAAATATAAGAAGGAGCGGGAGGAAATTGTAAGATGTCAGCGAGTGGTTATGTATGCGTGTTTGAGTGTGTGTAGAACGGTGTCGACCTCCGCTATGCAGGTGCTTGCAGGGTCCCCACCGTGGGATCTTGTCTGCAGGCGGAGGAAGACGCTGTACAGAGTGAAAAAAGGAATGGAGATGGATGAATTGGATATGGTGAGTGAGGAAGAGAGATTAGGAGAAAATGAGCGTGACTTGGTGGCATTGTGTGATGAGAGGATGATGAGTGAATGGCAGAATAGATGGGATACGGAAACGACTGGTAGGGTAACGTATGAATTTATTAAGGATGTTAGTTTTGTGAGTAAATGTAAGAAGTTTGATTTTAGTTTAAGGATGGGCTTTATTTTAACGGGACATGGGAGTCTGAATGCGTGGCTGAATGAACGTGGACTAAGCGATGACGCCAGGTGTGTCTGTGGACAAGCAGACGAAGACTGGCGGCATCTTTTGTGTGAATGTGATATGTATGCTGGATTTAGGGATTTAGAAGGAATCGGTATAAGAGTGGTAGAAAGGGAGGATAGGGGGGTAGGGTATGATGTAAGTGCGGTAGTATGGAAGGAAGAGTGTTACAGGGAGTTTGAAAGATTTGTTGAAAGAGCGTATGTTATGCGGGAGAGAATGATTGGTTTAAACTTGGGGGGATAGGGGATAAGGGAGGATGAGAGAATGTGAACGATCAGGAGGTAAAATGAAAAGTATGTGTGCTGAGTGTGATTGAGTGAGTGATAGGGATAGAACGCAGGGGGGTGTCCTTGGGCGCCTTCGGGTCTGGCAGTCCTGCGTACCCGAGCAGCCCACCATGTGCCAGAGAGACAAGTTTCCAAACGTGGTAGAGGCCCCTTGGGGGCCTCGAACGCCGACCGGGCGCTAAACGGTACCGCGGGGTCAGGGAGCCCCCACGGAGGTAAAACTCCGTGGCCCTGACACTGGGAACGGACTCGCGGGGGCAGTGGTTACAACCCTACATCGCTTGGGGTAGTGGACGGGCAGAGTGAAAGAGCTGTGGGTGTAACAGCTCTACGCAGCTCTGGATCTCTGCTTGTCCACGACGTGTGAGTTGCGGTCTCAACTCGGGCGCCGGCCTGCATAGCCGGAAGGGGTAGAATAGGCCCCGCCCCCCACCGAGGGGTCCACTGGAAGCTTGTCCCTTCCAGTGGGAATCGGTAGTCGGGGGTGACTGAGTCGTCGGGTTCCTGGGAGATTTCGATCTCTCGGCAAACCGGCGGCAAAGTCAGCCCCGACGCGCTGGCTGGGCGTATCCCAGCTCCACGCTAAATGGGGCCGTGTGGATAGACCGGAAGGTAGGAGCCGCACGCTAAATCAAGACACTCATATGTCCCTATCTCAGTATAGTTCCAGACTCTGAGCAGAGCAGACGTGTGTTGCTGGCTCTTGCGAGTTTGTTAGTTCAATCCAGGAAAACCTAGCAATTTTCTCGATTTCTCTTGCGCTCTCTTTAGGGCTTGTGATCCCGAGTGAGCTCTCACCACGCTTATCGGACTCGTGGTGATCCTGCACTACGAGCTGGGTCGACGACTGGATTTCCCGGGCTATTCGGACCGGTCAGACAATTTAAATTCACAACGGTTATTTACGGATTGCTCATACTTGTTAGCCGTTCTTGTTTGTAAACAAGGTTCACTTCGAGAAGTTCCACAGGTCTTCACCACATAATTTACCAAAACAGACGGCTAAGATGGTCTCGTGCGTCAATTGTAGGCAAAAATTGAAGAAGCCTTCACTTGCGCGTAAATGCTACTGTGGTGGGCACTGCCACCCGACGTGCGTCGTCAAGTTCATTGCTCAAAACCCCGATACTTGCTATGCCTCTTCATTTATCTCGCTGCCGAAATCGGATAAGGCTAGTACCAGCCGTGCCGCGAAGCGGTCGGCCGAACAGGATGGTAGACGAGGCCTTAGTGATCCTGACGCGCTCGCCTCGGCCAGCGCTGCAGAGGAGGTGGACAGCGAGGGCGGCACCCCGTCCGATGTTGAAGATGCTGAGGACGCCGAGTGCGAGGCTCTGCGCGGAATCAGCGACGTCACGCAGAAAATCGACTACTTGTTTTGCTACATGCGCAAGCGTGACAAGGAGTACGATAGGGACCGCGAACGGGTAAATCGCACGGTGAAGGCTCTGAAGGAGGAAAATGCCGCGCTCCGAGAGCAGGTGAAGGGCCTCACCTTGACAGTCAACGGCCTGACCCAGATCCAGCGACACCCTTAACCCTGGACCGAGGTGAAATTCATTAATATAGATTCGTCGAACGAATCGACAGCAGTGGAGGTGTCTGAGAAGATCCTGAGCCACTACGCGTTGAGCGGCTTCGGCAGCGACATCATTACCGCGCGGAAAGTCCCACAAGACTCGTCTGCGACGAGCGCGCCGCGCACTGATAGCTCTTCTACGGCCGGCAAGAAGGACTCAGTCATCGTGAAATTCAAGAGTGCCGCCGTACGAGACCGTGTCCTCGAGGTGGTGCGGGAGAAAGGTGCAGCTCCTTACTCGAAGATTTTTGGAGGTGCCGACGGCGCACCGATTCGAGCATACGAACTCGTGAATCCGGCGGTCTTCGCTTTGAAGAAGAAAGCCAGCGCTCTGGCGAAGGAGAAAGGTTACCGCTTCGTCTGGGTCAGAGAGGATGCGCTGCACGTTCGGAAGGACGAGCGCTCGCCCGTCATCCATATTACCACCGAAGCCGACCTCAAGCAGATCGCCTGAGGGCCCGCGCACAACAACGAACGGAATTACCAGCAGCTTGAACCGAACTCAAATGAAACTTTTTATATTAACCCTCGTAACTCTCTACAAAATTGTCCACGTCAAAAAATTAAATTAGTGCAAATAAATGCCTTTTCGATTAAAGAGCGCATCACCTTTTTGGCCAAATTCACGAAAGAACATAATATCGATGTAATGTCAGTCTCCGAGACTTGGTGCACACCAGACATTCCCGACGCCTCCTACAAGATTCCGGGCTATAATTTCGCTCGCGCCGACCGTGGCTTGAAGAGATCAAACGACGAAAGAAATACAAACAATCGAAACAAGCCAAGTAAATCAGATGAGTATATGCACGGTGGCGGAGTCGGACTCTATATACGCGATACCATCAAATGGAGGGAAATCCGAAAATCCGCGATAAAAAACATGAATGAAACGGAGTTCATTATCGTCGAGCTACACGGCCTGAACGGAGATCGTGCTCTTGTAGCCTCAGCTTACCGCCGCCCCAAGGGCCGCTGCCTCGCGGACTTTTTCGAGGTTTTATCTGCCGTGTCGGAGAGTTACTGTGACGTCATCATCATGGGTGACTTAAACTCGGATTTGTCTGCCACGGACGTCAACGAGGAGGGCCGCGACTTGGAGAGGTTACTCGAGGAGAACTCATATCACCCAGTGCCTTTCGGACCGACGCATCACCAGGCACGACTTCGCGTGGACCCCGTCACGGGCCAGCGAACCTTGAGAGAGTCGCACACCTGGATTGATGTTATATGTGTCAGTCTGCCGGAGCGAGTCCTTTCGCACCAGAAATCGAGCGAGCCGTTCATCCAGGAACACGACTACATCGCGATTGACTATGCTTTTGGTACAGCTGCGGTTCAGGAGATGGTCACTGCGTCGCGCGACTTTCGACGATGCGATGCCACATTGCTTCGGGCCGATGTCGGCCGGGCACTGGACGACGCGGTCCCGGCCGGCAGGAGGGACGTGACCACTCTGCTACGGAGCTTTTACTCGGCGACGACGACGGTCTTGGACAGGCATGCCCCGATGTCGGTGCGAGCGGACCGTGGACTTTCTAGGCCTTGGTGTTCGGGTGAGCTTCGGCGTCGACTTCGTGAGCGCGATGGGCTGTACCGGACGGCGCGGCGCAGCGGGAACGTTGAGCTCCTGCTGGAGTATCGCCGGATTCGCAAGGAGCTCAAGATGAGGATGAGAGAGGCCCGCGACGCCTACTACAGCCGACAGCTGGCCTCGGCGGGGGATGCGGCGAGTCGTTGGTCGGTTCTCCGCCGGCTTGGTTTGGCCCGGCCGATTCTGCCCTCTCCTCTGCAATTTTTCGGTGCCGACGAGCTCGTTTCGCACTACGCGTTGGTGACAAACTCGGGAGCGCCGTGCGCGCGCGAGGAGCTCGACGAGATCCTTCTCGCCGCCCCTGTGCCCTCGGTCGTCGGCTTTGGACTGTCTCGGGTCGAGGCAGTCGATGTGCTTGGCGCGTTGCACGAGTGTTCGTCGAGAGCCCGTGAGCGGAGCGGCGATGGCTTGTCACTGCGATATCTCCGGGATGTTTTTACTGTCGTCGCCCCGGCGCTCACTGAAATCTTCAACGCTTCCATCGAGGAAAGGACCTACCCGGACATGTGGAAGGAGACTCAAATTGTGCCGCTGAGCAAGAAGTCCAGGCCCGAGACACCGGCTGACACCCGGCCTGTCGCGAATTTGCCGCATTTGTCGCGCGTTTTCGATCGACTGATTGCCCGACAGCTCAGCGAGTATTTGGAGTGTCACGGGATCCTCTGGGATTTTCAGTCTGGTTTCCGACGCGGCTTTAGTACTCAGACGGCACTTTTGAAGATATGCGGCGACGTCCGCAGTGGCATGGAGCGCGGCGAGGTCACGTTACTGATGCTCTTCGACTTTAGCAAGGCCTTCGACACCGTCTCCCACGCTGTGCTACTGAAGAGGATGTGTGACCTGCGTTTTCAGCCGTCGACAATCGAATGGTTTCATTCATACCTCACCGGTCGGAGGCAGGCAGTGTTATGTGCCGATGGTTCGACCTCGCGATGGGAACCGTCGGCCACGGGGGTCCCTCAAGGATCGTCAACTGGGCCTATACTGTTCCTCATATACATCAATTCGCTGCTCCAGGCCCTCGGTCACAGTAAGAACAATTACATGATGTACGCCGACGATTTGCAGATTTATGGACATTGCGCACGAGGGGACCTGCCGGCCTTGGTACGAAGTATGAACGAGGACGCGGCGACCATCAAGGATTGGGTGGATCGAAACGGACTCAGGTTGAACACGGCGAAGACGAAGGCCGTTCTGTTCGCCAGCTCCCAGCAGCGACGCTTTTTCAGCGACGCGGATGTCCCACCACTCATCGTAAACAACACCACCATCCCGCAGGAGGACAAAGTGTGTAATTTGGGCGTAACGATGTCTAAGGATCTGTCATGGGCCTCGCACGTTCGTGGCGTGTGTTCACGGGCTCATGGAGTTCTGCATTAGGGTGTCCGTTATTTCCCGACTTTTTTGTATTGCTTCTCCCCCCACCTAGATGTCTTCTATTTGATAAGACAATGAGAAAGCCGGGTTATAGAGTTCGAAAAAATGATTTTAAGGTAGCCCCCAAGCGGTTTGAAGCTTACATGTATTTTAAATGGGAAAAACTTAAAAATTTGATTCTCAGCGATAAAAATGATGAAAAAATTTGAAAAAATTCAGCAACCCATGTATTTTATGTATTTTTTGACGAGGAATCGATTGGTGACCTTGAATTTGACCTTGAACATAACCTCAAAGCTACAG